>NW_024544179.1:0-70000 GCF_018167655.1 Microtus oregoni | reverse complement strand
ATTTAAAAACAATGCCTTTGCCGGGCTGTGGTGGCGCATGCCTTTAATCCCAGCACTTGGGAGGCAGAGGCAGGCGGTTCTTTGTGAGTTCGAGACCAGCCTGGTCTACAAGAGCTAGTTCCAGGACAGGCTCCAAAACCACAGAGAAACCCTGTCTCGAAAAACCAAAAAAAAAAAAAAAAAAACAATGCCTTTGTTATGATGTCTCCTCACAGTAATAGAAAAGAAAGTAAGACGAACATCCTTTTATATGATATAAGCAATTTTCATAGACAAAAATCCACAAGGCTTAAACAAATAAGAGATCATATGTAGATAAAATGATTTTTGTAAACAGTAATCCCCATTATTTATTCATTTTAATAATTACACTGCATTTAATATTTTAGATATTTTATAAAACAGCTATCCAACCCTCGTTGTTAGATATTTGCATGCTGCTATGATCTTAGCAGGTTTTCTTTTGTGTTAGTTTAAACTCTGCATGGATAAATATTGTGGCCTATATCACTTCAATACCAAGTATAATGATAGTTTTCATTATATTAAAGTACGTGTATATATATTTTTCTGTGTGTAGATTTTTGTGTGCATTTTCACATGCATTTATAAAATATGTTTACTATATATACTATAGATACATTTAATATTTAATAATTATTTAGTGTTTAATATTATTTAAATGTATTTAACATTATTAATAATAAATATTTAATAATATATTTAATAATAGTCAGCGTCTTCCCATAATTCTTTCAGATCCATCACATTCTTCAAACCCTACCCATTTGTGTCCTTTTCTATTTTAAAATAAAGGCCATTATGTCCAACTTCTGCTTCCATATACTCTTGGGTATGTGGCCTTCACTGGAGTATGATAAACATGCCAGAGGCTACGATTTAAAGAAAACTGATTTTGCCTCTCCAAGCACTATCAGTATGGGTGGAACTCAGATATGGGTGGGACTTCTTGCTCAACTCCCCCCTCCATGTTGGAATTTTGTCTGGCTTAAGCTTAACTCTCTGTATGGCTGAGAATTCATATTTGCAACTGCTTTGGCATTGCAATGTAGCACTGCAGTAAACAATGCAAGAAAATATTGTTTCCTTGGAGTCATTTATTCTTTATGGCTCTTAAAATCATTCCTCCTCCTCTTTAACAAAGATCCCCGAGCATCAGGAAGAGGGGGCATGATCCAGATGACTGCTTTAAGGCTGAGTACTTTCCAATCTCTTTGTTCTCTGCACCTTGACCGGTTGTGGATCTCTATATTAACTGAAATGGACTGCAAACAAAAGTTTCTTTCCTAAGCGTTAAGAGATTCATTGATCTATAGGTGTGATGAGAAGTCACTAGGACTGTTGGAATTAGGAGCAGTTGAGGGGGTGGTATGGAAACCTAGTGCAGCAGAAACTCCTGCAATCTATGAGGGTGACTCTAGTGAGGACTCCGCACAATAGAGGGTAGGGAGTCTGAACTGGTCATCGTTTGTAGTCAGAAAAGGCAACTAGTGGTGGGACTGTCTTTTCTTGTTGGCCAAAGAGGTCCTATGGAGATGCGTAAACAACCCAGTCTGATGCTAGGAAAAAAGTTATCTTCTGAAAACTGACAGCAGTTGCTGAGGACAACTTCCACTGAGCTCACTGACCATAGAGAAATCAAGCAGGGCAAGCTTGTAACATTCACCTCTACATTCTAGTCTCATCGCAAGAAGGTACTCTGCAGGCTATGGAACTACATACCTCGACACCAACCCCGGCACACAATTCTCCACCTACAATCTGCTCTGCCTGAAAGATATGGTGGCACAGAACAAGGGCAAGTGGCCAATCAACTTTTGCTTTAACTTGTCCACAATAAGAGAAGAAGGCCATGTCCTACACTACCTGTATGACCAGGAACCAGAGACTGAATTGCCCAGAGACTTATGGTAGAACCAAACGCAAGTGGCAAAAAAAAGTCATGAAATGATTCCTAATGACGTTCTTCTATAGTAATAGATTTGTGCCTCTTCTTATAGTTATCAAAGAGGCTTCCTCCAGCAACTCATGGCAACAGAGCCTCACAGCCAGATATGTGGATAGAGCGTCTAAATTGGAAATCTCAATTGGATAATGGATGAGTGAAAATAGGAGCAGGAAATACTGTGTAGGAGTGATAGGAAATGTAAGACACCAGGAGAACATGTCCCACCAAATCAGCTAAGCAGGAGTCACATGGGCTCACAGAGACTGAAGGGGCACGCATGGGGCCTGCATGGATCTGCACTAGGTCCTTTGTGTATGTTGTGGCTCTTTGTTTGCTACCCTTGTGAGAATCCTAAAAGTGGATATGGGCAGATCTCTGACTCTTTATCCTGTGCTTGGGACACTTTTCTTCATAGCGAGTTGACTTTCCAGTCTCAAAATGAGGAGTTTTGCCTTGTCTTATTGTATCTTCTGTTGTCCTGTCTGGAAGTCATCTCTTGGAGATCCCCTCCTTTCTGCAGAGGAAGCAGAGAGGGAGTGGATCTGGGTGAATGGGAAGGTGCTGGAGGTGGAGCTAGAAGTGGAGGGAGGGGAAACTGTGGTTGGGATATATTGTACGAAAGAAGAAACTAGTTTTAAAAAATCAAGTTGAGGAATAAAAATTAGAGCAAATCATCAAAAAGAGAGGAGGAATGGGTAAAAGTGAGTGATATTCTTATAATAAATACTAGGATGTATGTGTGTGTGTGTATATGTGAGTATGATCGATGAGAATAATTCTATGACTGAATACACTAATTCATTTTGTCATGCATTTTTATTCTAGGCAATGGAGGAGAGATGGTGAAACTTTCCATTATTTATGTTTTTAACTCTTTTACAGTTTTAACTTGGAAGTTAAAGTTACAGTTCATTCAGTAAGGAAAGTGACAGTTTACAAATAAAATGTTTATGCATTTTGGGCCAGCAATGACATGGATGTTTCATAGCTGCAAACCCTAATGACAACTAATCCATACCACTTAGCCAACAGAAAATAAAAAAAAATTCTCAGAGTATGTTTTCAAGATATGTGGCTTTCTCAGATCTTTTCTGCAATTCACATTTATTTGCAGGTGTAGATACTTGTATTCCTTAGTTTTTCTGTATAATACCCGAATAAAAGATACAAATTATGAAGGGAAAAGAAATAAACACAAACTATTTTGTCGCTCTTCAGTCTTGCTATTTGAATGGGGCTATTCCAAAATTACTACAAAGTAAATTTTATAAAATAATTGCACCCAAAAATGAACACATTTTAAAAGAGAATATTTAATGTCATTTTAAAAGTTTGAGTATACATTCAGAATCTTGACACTCTTAAACAGTGACTAATGGCTTACAACCTACCATGGATTGGATTTTATTAGATAAATGACTATTCTAGTAGCTACCTTTTATGAGTATACTTTCATCATTTATTTGTATTTCACATCCATATATTTATTTATCACGAATAGTAAATAACCTACTAAGTTTCTTCCACCATACTAATGATCCAGGTTTCCTTTATAAACATCCTAAGAGTTTTATAAATTATTAACATGTAGTTAAACATACTTATCTATAGTTAAGTGAATTTGTCTCAAGGATTTACATAATCCTTCTAAATACAATGCATTTAAATCTGAAACTAGAGAAAATTCAATATGGCTTCACTGCCTTGCAGTATTGTGCTTTTCTAAAAAAAATTAAGATTTAAACTATTTAAAATTTCAAGAACTATGACATAAATCACCGCTCTCTTCTTCCACTGAGACATGCATGTAATGTATATTTTATAATTGAATGATGAATAGTCTAATATATATATATATATATATATATATATATATATATATATATAAAATAAAAGGGAAAAATACTGTGATTGTATACCTGTCCATGAAACCAAGTTTTCCTCAATCCCTGCTTTGTTTGTATCATTTTAATATTGACTTATGACAATTTTTGTTAATTTATTTTGTATGCATGTACAATGTATGTGTAGAAGACAAGTTTTAACAGATTGTCTTCTCCTTCAACCATGTGGATCCTGTGGATCAAATTTAGGTCACTGATCTTGGCAACAAACAACCTTTACCCCGTGAGCCATTTTACTGTTCTCTTTCCCTATTTCCAATGGTTTAAATTTTATGAAGTCATTCATTCTATAACTTTTACCAGCTATTATATACCACATATATGGACTAAGATATGTTAAAATAATAGTGGCTTCAAACAAATGAAATGACTTTCTATAATTTAAACATTTTGATCTCAGTGTTGTAACATAGGACAATACTTTAATGAAGCTATGTTTTCATATATTGCTTACATCATATTTAACAATGAATAGGATTTTTTGTCTGTTTGTTTTAAGTCCTATAACCTTGAGCAAACATAAACACCTGAAAGGATGATATATGTTAAAACAAACATTCAGTCAATTGTGGTGTATGCCTTTAAACCCAGTACTAAAGGGGCAGAGGCAGGCAGATCTCTGAGATTGAGGCCAGCCTGGTCTACAGAGGGAGTTCTAAGACTGCCTGGACTGCTACACAGAGCAACATTGTCTCAACAAAACAAACCAGCAATTTAAAAGAAACAAATCAAGATGAAAGTATCAATTCAGGAAGCCTAGGAGACTACAAAATGTAATCTACACTTTTTGGCAAAGTAGGTATTATAACTAAACATAATTAAGTTTATTTTATAGTTTGACACTAGAGAGTAACACTTGAGAAAGCACATATTTTCCTCATTAATGATTTTACATTACAGAATAAAGTAAAATGTATATAATTTTCCATGCAGTATTACTTAAATTGAATTCTTTTATGCAATATACATTTCATATGTGTTAATATATTATGTTACTTTTCTAAAAGCAAGCATATATAACCTTTCCTTTCCAAGCCTTGCAATTTTGGCCATACAATTTTAAAAAGCATTATTAACATTAAGTTTAATAAAATCTAAAATTTGTAATGCTATTTGTAAGTGTATAAGTATTATTACACAAAACCTTCATATGAAAGTATCACTGATAAACAAGTACCTCAGGTTAGGTATAAATATACTTGAAAAAGTTGTCTTCCTCTCACTGCAAAAGTTAAAGTCTAAGTTATTTAGTAAGACTAGCAAACTCATATTATCTAATTCTTCAAATTCTTTTAAATTAAAGCATTCTTCAGCTTAAGAGTAACAATATTACAATGCATTGGACTATGAATTTAAAATTGAGATATGTATTTGTTGTGCATTGTTCTGTTTTACAAAAGAATATTTTGGAATATTTCACAGATGATGATGATGATGTGGATACAAATCATTGAAGCATTTGACAAATAGACAACAGTTAGTATTTTCACAGAGCTAACAGTACTGGTTTCTTCCGGAATATGGGAAATCAGCATTTCTAATGAGCAAGTCTTTTGAAGACCTATTATGAGGTTTGAAAATAATGACATCTTGAAATTTGGAGGTAAATAGACAGATCTAGAGAACATCATATTGAGTGAGGTAACCCAGATCCAGAAAGACAAATATCATATATACTCACTCAAAAGTCCTTTAGACAGAAAACAAAGAAAATTAACCTACATTTCACAATTCCAGTGAACCTAGACAACAATGGGGACTCTAAGAGAGATGTACATGGATATAATCTACATGGGAAGTAGAAAAAGACAAGATTTCCTGAGTAAACTGGGAGTACAGGGACCCTGAAAGACCCTGGGAGAGGGTTGAAGGGGAGGAGAGAAGAAGGGAGGGGAGGGGAGAAAAATGTATTGCTCAATAAATTCAATTAAAAAAAGAAAATGTACAATTCAGTGTGAGCCTCTTTGTAACATTGTCTACAAGTTAAATGTTGGATTTTCTAATATATAACCTCTTGTCTCTCTGTTTCCCTACATGTTTCAGAATGTACACCCCCCACAATAGCTTCATTTCTGTCTTATGTTATATTCTTGTATGTATTCCAAGTAGAAGAATGTATTGTGATAGTTTCCTTTCTTGAATTTTGTTGTTGTTGTTGTTGTTACTGTTGCTGCTGCTGTTCCTATCATCCTTTCTTGTCACCCCCTTCCTCTAGGATTTCTCTGTGTGTCCCGGACTATCCTGGAACTTGCTCTGTAGATGAGATTGGAACTCAGAGATACAACTGCCTCTGTCCTGAATGCTGGAATAGTAGGCATGTGCCACCACCTCCTGGCTCCCTTCCTCCATTTTATATATAATTTCCCCTAATAATATCACTTATATTTTCATATGTACAGATAATATAAAGACTGATGATTGTATACACAGAGAGATCAACAGGTAGGTAGGTAGGTAGATGGATAGATAGATAGATAGATAGATAGATAGATAGATAGAGGCATTGTGTGTATGACAGAAAACTTGTAATGTTTGTTTTTCACTTATTTGCTTAGTATAATAATTTCCAATTCCACTCATTTCCATGAATATGATATATATTCATTCCTCTGAATAGCTGAACAAAACCCTCAGTGTGCATAGAAAAAAAAAGAAAATGTAGTCATAGAAATAATACCTTTCTAAAAAAAATCTTAACTATAAAATTTGGAAATGCCAGGGAGATGACAGAGCACAGTTGGTTGGTGGCCTGAAGAAAATGTTCAAATTATGGTTTATAAAGAAGTCACATCAAAACATATTACTTTATAACATGACTAAAATTAATTTTAAGAAGTATGAAAGGGGGGATTTTGTATGGATGGAAAAATGCAGATTCCAGAAGCTAAGGATTATTAAGTTAAAACGTCAGTGTCAGGTGTAGGCTATTTCTCTGTGTGCTGTTTGTGAAGCAATTCCCATTAGGCCCCCACAAACTACAAGATATAGCTAGTTACATTGGATACCCAGCAGAGTTTTATGGTAAGAGCCTGTTTCTAAAGACACAACACACTTTTATCGTTGAACATACAGATATCATGCTGGAGCTGAGATGGAAACTTCCTCCCTGCTGGCTCATTTCCACAGTGCCCAAAGATGCTATGCAGGCAGCTGCGGGAGAAAAGCGACCAATGATCCTTGCAGCTGTGTTCTCTCCATGCTATAAATCCAGTTCCCAGACTAGCTGTAGCCACTTGTTGAAAGGTGGCAGGAGTGTTATTTATCAGACACCCACTTTGAAGAAGGGAAGTCACCCTTGGTATTATTGGACCTGGTCACATGCCCTGGCCAGCAAGGCCATATAACCAACTTTGTTTTGCCAAATGGTCATGTTATCAAACTGCCTTGTAAATATTTAAGTTTGTGCTGAAAGACCGGTTCTCCTCTCAGCATTTCTCAGAGAAGCTTGTCTTGTTTGCAGTTTGTAGCAGTTAATGCAAGAGATTCACAACTGACAAAGTGCTAAGAATAATTGATTTTGATTTTAGCCCTAAATATCAACCTGTCCAAGCATCATGGAATATATTGAACAAGATATTGAAGGAGTGTAAGATTTAAATGTTAGGGAGGAGCACAGTCTTCAGGACATGGCATAGCTATAGCACAACACTTGTGGTTTTCTTCACAGTGCCAGCATTAGAGGCTTCTACCTACATGGCTGGCGTTTATGTGCACATTGGCAATCCAAACTCAGGTGCTCATTTATGTGCCACAAGCCTTTTACACATTTAGGAGTCTTCCAACCACAGAAAATTTAAACTACACATTAAATAATCTTATCTGAGAGAAAAAAGGCCGAAAATACCATAGAACTGCCTTCTAAGTTCTCCTAAAACAGTGCTCACACACAAAAAAAATAGTTTTGAAGTGATAGAATTGATACGAGAAAAATGTTCCCTCTCATTGGAAATTTGTTCTCTACCCCTTAAAAAAGCCACAAACAAATAGAGGCTCTAGATAATTTTGTAAAATCTAGACCTGGTGAGATAACAAAGTGATTTCATAGTGTCACCCTATTCCGCGGGAATTTGGAATTTGTACTATCCTTTCTTTGTTTCTCAGTACCATAGCCAGCCCAACTTTATTACAAAAAAATAGGCAGGCATGGGAGCAGAGAAAAATGTAAAGCTCAATAAAAATCAATAAAAAAAGAAAGAAAGAAAAACAAATTAGCTTTGCTCTCAGCAAATATTGTAATGATGGTATCACTGGACTTAGAAGTGATTTCTTCCCAATACATGGTTTTTCTAAACTAAACCAGTGATAGCAGAGATAATGTCATGATAAAACCACTGCCACATAAAAATAAAATCAGACCATAAAGTGGTGTGCATGTTCTATGAAGACAAGATATGAGCAGAATTCAAGTGGGGATAAAAGAACAGGAATGAGCTGCTGCCCCTCCTCAATACCACTTAAAGTTTTCCCTTTCTTCCCGTTTCTTCCTTCAGAACACCTGTGTCTCTATTCTCATCTTCAGATCTCTTTCACTCTGGCCACACCTCCTTCAGTACTAGTATCTGTGGTAAGGCCAGGTTATGCTTTGTAAATAAGACCTGAAAATGACGCCATCAGTTGACATGCCAATGTCAATGCAGGATCAAAAGCTACAGGCAATATACTGGCTGCAGTGTTGTTTTGAAAGAAAATGTCTCCCATAGAGAGGGGCACTATTAAAAGGTGTGCTTTTGTAGAGAGGATGTAGCCTTGGTGGGGGAAGTGTGTCATTCAGAACGCAGGCTTTGGGGTCTCATACATGGTCAAGCCACACCCAAGGAGACAGTTCACATCCTGTTGCCTTTTAGATCATGATGTAGAAATCCCCAGCACCACATCTGGTCTGCCTGCATTCCACCATACTCCCAGACATGATGCTCCCTTCTATGATGGTAATGGACTAAACCTCTGAAACTGTAACGTGCATCTCAAATAAATGTTTTCCTTTATAAGAGTTGTCATGGTCATGATGTCTCTTCACAACAATAGAAACTTTAACTAATACAGCTACTGAGAGAGGAAAAATTAGTCTTCTTCGGGGACAAACTACCTGGTAAGTTATCCAATCCCCCCACATCCTCTCTCTCTCTCTCTCTCTCTCTCTCTCTCTCTCTCTCTCTCTCTCTCTCTGTGTGTGTGTGTGTGTGTGTATTTGTGTGTGTATCTGTGCATTTGTAATAATAATATTTTAAAAAAATAGAAGGACGTGGATTTGAGAGGAAGTGGGGGACGCAGAAGGAATTGAAGGATGGAAAAAAAGGGAGGAATGATGTAAATATATTATTCACCTATGAAATGGTCAGTAAATAATTTTTTTTAAACGAAGTTATAGAAAAAGAGGAAACAAGAACTGGTTTAGCTTGAAGCATTAGAAATGACCATGACTCTCTAACCTTTTTCTGCCCCAGGGGGATGTGTATGTTGTTACCTGGTTGATATTGTAAAGATAAACCATCTCTGCTTCCTGTCAGCACATGGAAGTAGCATGGTCTCAAAAGAGAATGACTTCCTTATTTGCTCAGCAATGCGAGACAATGGACAACATAAGGATTTTTAGTATCGGTTTCAAGACTCACCCAGAACAACAGAGTAAGAACAACTAGGATGTTTCATACACTGTATGCTGCCCTGTTTACACCCAAACCCACCTAACCTGTTATTTTCTTTCTATGAGATAAGTCCACTGCCTGTGATTTTATATAGCCTCCTCCCCACAAACACAACACATATTCATGTTGGCAATTATCCAATCAACAACACTGGAAGGATATTAATGAGGTGGTTAGAGAAGATTCAAGTCACCAGGTCATTGTTTGAGAATATATATATATATATATATATATATATATATATATATATATATATTCATATTGTGTTGCACATCTATCTCATGGTACTCTACTAAAGCTACACCTTTCATCAAGTTAGCAATTTTCTTTTATAGTTCAGAGAAAGTAAGTGTTTTTATTCAACTAGCCACTTAATGCATCACTATCCATGGTTAAGTCCTTCAATGGTGCCCGTTTATGGAACTAATCCTCAGTTATAGTCTTTTGAACTTTGGGTTTGGATGTGTTCTACTTTGAGTTTCTATTGCTGTAATGAAACACCATAACCAAAAACAAGTTGGGGAGGAAAGAGTTTACTAGGCTTACACTTCAGCATTGCTGTTCATCAATGAAAGAAGTCAGGACAGGAACTCAAACAGAGCAGGATCCTGGTAGGCATGAGCTAATGCAGAGGACATCATGGGAAGCTGCTTACTGGCTTGCTTCCCATGGCTTGTTCAGCCTGCCTTCTTATATGACCCAGAATCACCAGCTCAGAAATAGCCCCACCCACAGTATGCTGGGTGCTCCCCCATTCATTGATCATTAAATGAGAAAATGCCTTACAGCTGGATTTTACAGAAGGAGGCATTTCCTCAGCTGAGACTCCTTCCTCTCTGTGATTCTAGCTTTTTTCAAGTTGACACACACAAAAATATCCAGTCAGTACAGAATGTGTCTTCTGTTTCAGGACAGTAATTACTGCATTTGGCTTCACAAGATAACTTAGACTTTTATGATCATTATGCTAGTGGTTCTCACAACAGACTATAGATTAAAGGTTTTCTTAATTGTTTTTCTAACTATAAATAGCACCAGATATATCTATTGGTCTCTGGACATTCTAGAGCATTAAAGAATAACATTACTGATAATGGCAAAGATAGAACTTTCTTAATGCCTGGAGGACAGCACAGATTTGAGCTCGGAATAATTAAACAAAATTATTAAACTGTTGTGTTTTTATACTCAACTTTATAAGGAGAATTTATAGAAAGTGAATGCTATTTTGTATATCTGTCTACTATGCTTTGGAGCATGAGGAGAAATGAAATAACTATTCTAAATATTCAAAGTATTTATATTATTCTTATACTTCGTTTAACATTAAATATGTTACTATTAAAATGATTATTCTATTACTTTAAATAAAATCTATTATGATTAAGATTTATTTATAGACTTAGAAGATTTCTATAATACTGTGTTTTTGTTATTTGTTTGAATTCTCTTCAGCAAAACAGCAGTTTTTTTAGATACTCTTTCAATAGATTTTATCTATATTCATTGCAGTATTTACTTTTGAAAGAACTTCTCTTTTTACCTAATATGCTAGAAAAATTGTTATTTCCATTAGGTCATTTTAGTCTAATATCAGAAAAACCGAAAATTTGAAGCTGGAAAGCAATCATGTTTGTAAAGTTTCAATAAGATAACTTTCATATGTTAAACGTGACAATGACCGTACATTCATAAATTCAACCTGTTACTTTACAGTTTCCAATTTTATATCCTTTATGTTAGCCTACTATGACTAGACGAGTTGAGAAATACATGCAAGAATGTACAATATTAAAAATCTATTATGTATTGCAGTTATTTTAAGAATATATGGTAAATATTTTTGAAATTACACTTTAAAGAGTGTTGGATATAGTCAGAAATATACCAAAAGTGCCTTATAGACCTATTGGTCTATAAGAAAGTTTGTAGAAGTTAATATGAAAGGAAAACTATCTCCCTGCAAGGTCATGATGTAAACTTTAGTTCAGTCTTTCTCAGAGGAGACTAGATCTCCTCTCTCCTGATCACTCATTTAGTTATGATTGTTTATTTTTTTCTAGTACATCATATATATTTTCATCCAAGTATACTAAACCAAACAATTCTTCCCCTTCACAGTAGTTGTTTCTTTGTTAAACTTTTATTTTCAATGTGTGTTTAGTGTCACAAATATTAGCTTGAATCGCACTAAGTATGTTAGCAGTAGAACTGAAAACATGGCATACCATTCAGGAATCCATGTCTCTTTGTTTTACAGAATACTGCTACATGAAGGATTCAGTCAGTCTATTAAAACAGCTACATCAAGTAACATATAGAAACAACATGAAAGTCATAGCAGGCACAGGTTTCACCTTTCTCTGTCCTCTATGATTGTGTTCATTGGCTTCCAGAATTACATTAGCTGCAAGCACATACAAAGGAACTAGCACAGGGGCTCTGAATAAGAGCCTCTGCGATTTACAAGAGAGCTTAAGAAGCCTTATCTACATTTGGGCCAAAGCCCTTTCTCAAACATTAAACATGCTGTTTCCTGGTGTTCAGACCCTGTTCAGGTCACCACTTACATTATTTTTCTGTAAGACCTGCAGTGCCTTGTTGACATTGTTCAGAGCATGAACTCTTGTAGATCCTTTTTCTTTTGGCTAAAAAAAAAGAGAGAGAGAGAAATGGTGTTTACTAGAGAACAAAGAGAGAAAAAAAAATCTACCTGAAAAGACCAATATAAATTTCACTTTTAAGCTTGAATATTTTACATTTAAATGAACACATACTGTGAAATATATATATATATATATATATATATATATATAGTCTTCAGGCTTTGGGATTTGTCCTTGGCATAGCACATCTTTAGCATAAAGAATCCACCTCCTGGGAAAGAAAGCACATATTTTCCCTTTACACAGTACAATTTGGAATGATTGTGCCTTCACTTTTTTTTAGCTCAGTGTATATTGTTATAATAGCATCAAGGATGGAAAACATTAACAAAATCTATAAGGAAAGTAAGCAGTGAGATAGAAAAGTAAGTTTTAGAAAAGTTTGAAGGAGATGTGAGTTTCTTGGACTGCCCACACTCTACTCACTAACTAGCCCACTTATACAAGCTCAAACAAGCGACCCTTATTTAACTCAGTCATAAAAGAAAGGGGGGTAATAGAAAAGAATAACAGGTTGAATAATAGAGGGAGGGACATAGGAGATGAAAATGGAGGTGAGTCTGATCAAAAATACATTGTCAGATAAATCATAATAAGGTACAGAATTGTCAAATACAAATTATTCCACACAAAATGTTCAGTGAGCATTCAGAAAACGAGAGTCTCTGAAATGTTTAGCACTGAATGGGACATACTTATTATATCCCTTACTCCAAGTCCTAGGGATATTCTTAGTCATAAGAGCCAGAGGTTTTTGATGACAAAAAAAAAATGTTTTCCCTACATAGCATGTTGGATGCACATTGAAACAAACATGTGTGATTGGGACAAGAAGATCTGTTCAAGACAAGATCTCAATATAGAGTAGGAAGTTGGTGGGTATAAAATCCCAAAACCATCTGCAGAGTTATTGCTATCTGATAAAAACAGGGAGAAGAAAAGTCAGTTTCCATTAATGATGTGATTCTTGGTAGACTAGCTGCACACTAGGGCAGATCCCACTACCAATACGAGCTTGGCAACAGAAATTGGGCTCAATGGCAAAATAAGAAATGTTTTAAAAGAAACAAAAACAAAACAGGAAGAGGTGGGGCACGCCTTTAATCCCAGCACTTGGGAGACAGAGACAGGTGGATTCCTGTGAGTTCGAGGCCAGCCTAGTCTACAAGGGCTAGTTCCAGGACAGGCTTCAAGACTACAGAGAAATCCTGTCTCAAACCCCATCCCTCCAAAAAAATGTAAAAAAAGAATGATTTTCAATGTCAGTTGGGAATGTGTAGGAGGATGGATAGGGTGCTAATGGCCAGAGTTGGAAGGAGAGGGTGCATATTTTCAAAATACAATGCATAAAATTCACAAATAATAAATTATCACCAAAATATGTAATGTTAAATAAGAACAGTATTTCTTTGACTACTACCTAGTTGTCCTAGTCACTAGAATTCAAAATTTCAATAACCAGGCTTCTTAGTTTATAATTAGTTTATCCCAAAAGTTATATCCCATCTGTTAATTTTATAATAGCATCTGCATAATTAATGAAAATACACAACACCTTATTTTTTCTAACTGATAAGTTTTAGAAATTCGATTGTTATGATACTTGTATTTAATAACAATTATTATTTTTGATGGATTTCCCTTAAAGCAAGTTTTCATTAGCTATCTCCAGGAATATATCAGAAAGTCATTTCCTACTAACAACTTTTCCTTGATATCTTCAAAAACAATGTCAGAACAAATCAGCTGCTGAAACCAGTGATTTATATAGCTCTCATTTTAAGTTTAGGGAGGCTATTGTTTAGTAAAAGTCATGACCTCCAAAACCTGGTTTCAACGTTTTGCTCTTGCACTTTTGGACTATGTGAGCATGAGAAACTTCTTCCCATTCTCCGGTTGTCTCACCTGTTAAAACAGAGCTAATAAAAATAGCTGTTCTACAACTTTAAATAGGAATGTGTGTAAAGACGTTAGATGGGGAGTTTTGATATAGTATTTTCAGATTTTTGCTGTATGGAGTTGGTAGTACATGCAAGGTACTTCACATTATTATTAAGCAACTTGCAATGCCAATGGTTCCATACAACTTGTATATGTAATTATTCTAATCTTAAAAGAATTAATATGTATTTACAGAAATTATCAGTGGAGCAAGGCTTTAACATTTGGGCTGGGACTATGCAGTCAGAATTTTCTTATTTCTTTTCTTACCTTTTCTTTACTTTGTGTATGTATAGAATAAATAATGTACTTTTGTACTTTTAATTTTACCGTGTACTTTCCAAGAGTCTTCCCAACCTTCTTAAGACTTCCATACCCTAGAGAACCTTATTCTTTAAACTGGCTGGATAAGCTTCCAACATTTATCCTAAGTCTTCTATTCGTCAAGATGACTTGACTAGTATCCTTTGTAAAAGACATAAATGTCTTGTTCCCTCACTTCCTCCATCTCCAAGCATAGCCTCATTAACAGAAATCTCCACTTTTCATATCTTAGAAAATTTTACCCCATGAATGTCCAAGTGATAACAGCCTACATTTTAGTATTTTTCTATTTACCACCACAAACATCAAGAAAACAAAGGTACAGAAACATGTTTTCTACAGAAAAGCAGCAAAATGTCATCATTAGTGTGCAGAGAATGAGAACAGTTTATGAAAGACAGTGAGATTTATTTATTTTTTTATTTATGAACAGAACTGACACATAATTACCAAGAGTAGCTGGATGCTCACAGGCACTAATTTCTTTATCACCATTATAAAAATGCACATGTTCTGCATATACATTTAAACATCATATATGCATAAAGTGAAATTAAGACTAAGCCTACACTGCCCCTTCCAACTGGCTATTTGACAAAAGTTTAAATGTAAAGAATTTGAATATTTTATTTTAGGAAGTCATCAACCCAAGTTAAATTTCATAAAAATATATCAAATATGCATATAAATAACATGCATATAAATAATATTATACAGACCAGATTATTTTAAGGAACATACATGTATTTATGTATATACATGCAAAAACAACTAATGAAAATAGGAGGTGATGCACTTGAAAGAGAGTAGAGAGGAGTATATGAGTGAATCAGAAGGAGAAAAGGGTGAAATGTAATTATACTATAATCTCAAAAATAAGACAAATGGGTTAGTAAACCAGAAAAATGTATCACTTTGAGTTAATAGAGTAACATTATAATCCTATATAATTATTGAAGTTAATTAAAAATGAATGCACAAAGTATGGCTTTTCAGCATAGCTACAATATTTGAAAATCATTTTCATAGCCATGCTTCCATATACGTACCAAAATATTATTTTAAGTAATTAAAAGAAAAAAAATGAATTCTATGGAATTTAAGAGGGAGAAATTAATTTTAGAAGTTTGTTCTAAAAAGCCTTCAATAGCAAGCAGAAGCCAATGTTTTTCAAGGACTGTCAGAACACAAAGACGCACACAAAGCAAAATAGGTAAACAAGACAACAAAGCAAAATTCTGGGCAATGACTGAGCGAACAGGGACCAACTTGGCTTGGTGTGGGAAAATTGCAGGAGGCAACTCAGAGATAGGATTTTGGCCAGATCTAACTTTGATAGACAGCTAGAGTTTCTATAGTACATACAAAGCCTTGGCTTGTGTGTGGGGTCGTGCTCATGTGCAGGCACATGCTTAAATGCGCATGCTGGAGAGCTATAGTAAAGGGAAAAGAGATAAGATTAAAGCAGTAACTGAATAGGGCTCATTAGACACGCAGAGTGGATGACTGTAGGTAGAATGGCGTCCTAAGCCCTGCTTACAAGAATAATAGACATCTAAAAAGATTTCTAAGTCAAGAGATTATGATTTAAGAGATTTTCTCCATTATGAGACTTTCATCAACTGAACTCAGACTCTTCCATGACTTTAGTGACCTATAACATTGTATTACCATGTTATGTCCTTCATAGGGATGTTCTAAAGTTATACAAGTTAAATTTCTCAAAAGGAAATTACATTTTCATCTCATTTGCTTTTGGATATCAGACTAAATACTAACATTTTATTATGCTGTACTAAAAATAATTTTATTTATAAATACAGGTACATTTAAAATATGTGCAAAATATAAAACAGCACAAAGATAAGTTTAAAGTCATTATGCATAAAATTTTATACAATTAGTCCTTAAGAAGCATTTTTAAAAAGTAAAGGCAAATATTGCTTATTAACAGAATGTATTGCTGAATTTTTTACTATATTATTCTGTATAAGATAGACAATGCCAAAAAAGAAATTTATAATATGATTTAGTTCAGTAATAAGACTGTCTTGTTTATCTAATACATTGGTGAATTTTATTAGATAACTGAAATAAAACTAATTCTTTGAGGTCTGACACTTCATTGAGGTTACTGTAAATTTCACAATAAATTTCCTGGACTGGGGAAATTTTTCAGTGTACAAGTTTGAGGGCCAGAGTATGGATCCTTAGCACACACATAGTTGCCAAATAGGTATGGTAACCTGTCTGTGATCCGAGGGCTCAGGAGACAGAGACAGGGACCACAGAAGAAAGCTGACTAAATAGACCAGCTGAACTGATGAAGTCTAGGTTCAAGGGAGAGACTTTGCCTCAGAGAGAGACTGAGCCAGATATTTTAAGTCAACCTTTCGCCTTCACACACACACATGCACACACATGTCTGTATGTCCACATGAAAACATGCATCCACTCCCACATACATACACATGAGAAAGAAAAGAGAGAGCAAGAAGGAGCGAGGGAAGAGAGTGAGGGAGAAAGAGAATGAAGGGAGAGAGGGAGGGAGGGAGGAAGGAAGGAAGGAAGGAAGGAAGGAAAGAAAGAAGGAAAGAAGGAAAGAAAGAAAGAAGGAAAGAAGGTTCCTACCAGTTTTTGTCCTGTCAGGCCTTCCAGGAGGTCTAGGAGGCATTTCCCATCCTGCAGGTCACTGAAGAGGTTGTCTATGCGCTGCTTTCCAAACTGAAATAAAAAAAAAAACACACCCACTTGAAGAAATTACAATTTTTTTATGATTCATATCTATGACAAAGGCTTTGGAAATTTAAAACTATATTTAAGGGCATTTGATGTATCAAATTAATAAGTGGCCAGGAGTAATGGATGAAAAAGAAAGTTCAAGCTGATCATGAGGATCAAAGAAATTATAACATTAGGACAAATGTACGTAAACTCTTAATGACAGCAAGTTGAAATTTAGAGCGTAATTAATTTAATTATCGTGTCATATTATTCAACATCCTTTTGTCACACCTTACATACAATAATTCAGAAAGTCTTGTTCTCATCTTAAAACAAATCAAGTTTTGAGAATATCTGATTTATTTTAGTTAGTTAGCCAGTAGTTAGTTTGAAGCCTATCAGACCTGGTAATTTTAGGTGGTCTTACACCCAAATACCTAGTAATCCTAGTTGGTCTCCCATCCATGTACTATCCAGGCCTAACCATGCTTAACTTCTGGGATCAGATAAGATCCATGGTGTTCAGTGTGGTGAGGCTGTAGGTAGAAAAATTGAATTAAACAGGGTGAAAATAACTCTAATAAGGTTTTCCACTTATTTTTCTAGGATATCTACTTAGAAATTCCATTAAAGAACATAAAAATTACTATAATCACTAAGAAGTCCTAAAATTCTTAGAGAAACTAGGGATGGGAGACACTGAATTGTGCAAATGGATCTTATCACTGTTGCATCGTTTCCGTCATCTTAACAGTAATGCACTCATCTTATGGGAGCAGTTGAGACAAAGAACTTGGCTGTGCAGCCCTTTGTTACAAAACTAGAAATCATAAATCCAATGTTTTGCATTGGTTCTAGGTAACTTTTGAAGCCTCTCTCTGCTCCTTCCATCTTACCATGCTATTCTTTCAACCTCATCTTTCTACTCTGTTATCTTGTACAGATACTGTTTCTTCTGACAGACACTCCAAATATTTTCTAGTTTTCATTTAAAAATATCCACAATTCCTCTTGGTGAGATTATTTCCAGCTCTCTTATCACCCAGATTATCAACAAAGACTTAGCTTATCTAGCACTGAAATTAATGGAACATCAACAAACCTATGCAAGATGCTGCATGGAGCTTATATTGGTAAATCAGACACATAATGCTCAGATGACAGTAGTTCCTTCCAACTGGGAAAACATATTCAAGAATGATAATACCACAAATATTAAATAAGTGGATCCAGGAAAACATAACTGTGGAAATACCAGTCTGTGGACTCGAATCATGAATTGTTTTCTCCTGCGTGTCAAATAACAGGCCTAACATTAGTGATTTGCCACTACTCACAAGCCACTTAGATTGCAAATAAACTTTGTAACTTACTTATCAAGAAAATCCCTGTATTCAAGAAAAAATATTGATTTATCTATGATTAAAGACATAAAAGTTGGATTGTCCCACAATCAGATAGCAATGTCAATGATTGGCCCTGTAGCTGCCTAGATAGGTGCGTTCTATGAAGAAAATCCTGGCTTCTGCAGGCAAGTTACTCATTCTTGTATGCTCAGGTTTTGTGATATCATATCAACTAAGGACAATTTTTTACAAACTATTTTTTTGAAATTATGCCCCAGTAGTTCTTTTTGAAACTACAGTGTAAGAATGAAAAGAGTACAAAACATTAACATGCTGAAAGATTTTTAAAATGATTATTATGTATACTATTATGTATAAGCAAATCTTAAAACTGTGATATTTTATGACTCTTTAAGCAGATGACTGTATATTTCCTAATAATACCATAAATATCAAGAATGTAAACATAATACTGAGATTTTGTTTTCCAAGTAAATTAAAGTACAACTTGAAATGCTGTTTATTTCAGCAGCAAGTTTTATCAAAGCAACTGAGAAAAGAGTGTCTTCTAAAATTGTGAAAAGAAGCATCTTCCGGATATAGCAGTTTTTAATATAAGCACATGTATTTTTTTTCTGGCAAAGATTGTTGTTCTTAGGCCATACCAGGCGTCTATATTGGTTGCCAGACAAACTCTGACAAACCAAGAAGAACAATGATGAGAAACTGACATTTATTCATAAAGAATAGAAGGTGGGAAATATGAAATGTGTCTCAGAGCACCTAATATAAATATCATATAGCACCAAACATATGCTTTGATTAGGGAAAAGAAGTAAAGACCAACAAGCTTAGAGAATCTTACCTACAGTCTAAATGTGACGCAGACTCGGTAATTTTCCCTTTAATGGCAAATTTGACCAAAATGGAAGAGGAGTAATGATGATACTACTCTCTTCAAAGGTTCCCAAGTATAACTAGTTGATGATCTTAGTGCAAGGAATCAGCATGTTAGTAGAAAAGAGACTGATACTATTATTTTATCAGTTTTCAAAGCACATATATAACCAATGATTCACTGAAGTCTCATAACAGAAATCCAAGTCTTATTTGTTCCACTGGCCATATTTTCATCCAGAAGAAACATGATTCCAGCAAATGAGATTGAATGAATTCATCCTGGATATGGCAGTATCAATTCAATATCTTAAGGTTTAACAGTTCTTTAAGAGCACATGCTGAAGCAGGGTTTGCCCTGCTTCCTTTAATGTATGTTTGCTTTAATGTAAAAGCAAATATCAAAGCACTTTTGAGTAAAATTCCCATCTACGAAAGCAGTTCTCAACGAAATGTCACGGAGCTTCAGATGCTTAGTCTACATGTAATATGACTACCCCACAGAGAGAAAAAAAAATCTCATTACTCCTGCATCCTGCACTTGGTTTTAACTACTCTCAACTTCTTGTTAGACAGAATTATAGATAATATACTGCAAAGGATCACAGGTTACAAAGGCAGCAGAAGCTAACTTTGGTACTCAGGTGCCCTGTTCACTAGCTATGGTATCCTAGTAAAGCAAGTAAACCTTTGAACTTATTTGTAAAATGGAAATTGATATAATAACAGCTCAGAGCACACTTGTGAAGTTTAAATGAAAAAATGTTGTATTCTGTAGGTATTGCATTTTGATGGGCAACTCATTCTTATTTAATAAATATGGGTTGATTTTAACCTTTATTTTATTAGCGCTTCTGTATTTATCTAGCGCTAAGTACTAGGTACATGTGAAATTTTAGCATGCTATTGAATCACATAGAAAATGTTGAGCTCATTTGCAGTGTATATGAGTACAACCCCTATAATAGTAGGTTAATAGTATAAGAGTATAAGTGTAGCCCCTAGAAGAATAGTAAGGAAGGAGAACTGTAATTGTGCACATAAATCACTGAGAATGAGGAAATAAATGGTGGATTGGAAAGCTCATAGAAGATTCACGCCCTTACTCTGTTGCTTCTTTGGCTATTTTAATTAAATCTCAGTTTGTTTCTGTCCCATTTCTTCTTTGATATCTGTAACATCTTTTTTTTTTGTTCACAGGTGACATTTAGGGTAATGAAAAGCATCCTATTTTCCTAAAATCCCATCGTTAATGGCTTTCCTTTCAAGTGCAGAAAATGATTTTGTAAAAGAAAGTATCACATCCTTTTTGTTCCACATGACTCTGTGGCTCTCTGTCTTCAGTTCCTTTCATGACTAATGCTTCCTTTATTAAATGAACTCAGTGAACTTTTGACATTACTCAGCAGATTCACCCATGAGGTTATTGACTTCTTTGCTAACCCAAGTAGCAAGATGAAGTGATCATAAAATAGCAACCCTTCTATAGTACTGTAAGTAAAGAACTAAGAAACATGGGAGCCCCTACAATGTTAAAAATATTAATAGGTGGTATAAACAAAGAGGAGAACAATTAAAATAAAAAAAAAACCCAACTGTGAAAAGCTCAGAAATGCATTTGTAAAGCTGTTTAAGGGGCCTCTAACTATTCGGAGTTACATTAGTCTTTTAACCTGAAAATACAGAAGGATCAATATAGTGTTCCAGTAAGAGGTAAAGAGCACACGGATAATTTAGCATGACCTTCTGGTTACAAAAAGGTCAAGCCTTGGATATATCTGTTGCTCAAAAAGTCAAGAGACTGCTCAGTGATTACAAATGTCTGGACACTGGAAACAGCAAAAGGACTGCAAAAGTGAGGATTCAAGATCTCCGGGGAGGCAATGCTGCTGGACTGACTGCTCAGCACAAAATGAAACAGCCCACTATAGTTTAAAGAGGAACTCTTCATAGGTGATATAATTCCTTAAGTATGGTTTTAAAAAATTTAACAACAATTGTATTGCAGCATAATATACATACAGGAATATATATATATATATATATATATATATATATATATATATATCTTAAGCTATATAGCTCAATGAACAGCAATCATACTTGGAAACAGTAACAACCTCATGATACTTCTGTGGACTAGCGTGTTTAAGAATGAGCACTGTACAAATTGTGAACAATACATGTTAATAATGCTTTACAAGCCTCTCAATAAAGACAAATTAAACATGCTTCAGCTTTAATTTTAGGAATGTAATGATTGAAAGGGTTATGGATTATAGAGAGAGTATTTGGAAAGAAAATTTCACTCTGATAAAATGTGTTTTACAAAGCACAAAAGTTGTAATTTTATGAATAAAATTTACTCTACATTCACAATGCTTTTATTGAAATCCAAATCTTCTATATTCTTATGAAATGTGGGCAAGTGTCCCTTCTAATCCATGCCTAATTATTTCAGTTTTTAAAAACAAAATATTGTATTACCCAGATTGTGTGGTAATGATGTGAAAATTTTATGTAGAATGGAATTTTAAAAAAATAAGATATGCTTAAAAGATGCTAACTATCATGAATTTATTCTGTATTTTGAATGATAATGCTCATACTTCTTGACAATTCCCTCTTGTGAGCTTAGATTCAGAGTGATCAATAGCACTATCTAGCTTGATATCATAAAGATTAAATAACTAATAAATGTAATGTGTTTAATATAGTCCCAGATTGAGAAAGTGTTTGATAAACTCAAATTATATTTCTTGTGTCATCCTTCATGTTAAATGTTCTTACCAGGCAGTAAGGTTCCAACTTTGTTTTGAGGATCAATCAGCCATTGCAAGAATGAGTAATATTGTAAAAGCTTATCAAAAGAATGTTTGCAAAGATGAAGATAGAGTCTTATGAAACCACTAGAATAGAGAACTATGTTTACTCCTAGACTCAGAGAAGAGAGCAATTTTTGGCCTGTAGACAATTAAACAAGTAAGAAGGCTGCCTGAGAGGATCTCCCATCACTCAAGTGTCCTTATCATTCTAGATGCTTTCTTTCATGTTTCTTTTAAGAGCTGCCATTAGCCAAATAAATGCACCTGGAAATTCTTGGGCTAGGGAATCTGCCTGTATAGTCAAGCTAGTTACTCGGGAGAGAAAAATGAGAAAGTGGATGAACCATCACTATTTTGACACTTCACACATTGCAAAAAAATTGTCGCAGACATCCATGTCAGGCAGGAATTGAAAGCCCAAATGTTCTTATTTAGGCTTAATTTACCAATTATATCTCTAGGAATGTCATCGCAAAAACCAAAATGTATCACTGGAATACATTTTCTTCTTTAACAGGAGTATCGAAGTTCTGGAATGTTCTTAGGATTTAACAGATGAAAATTAACATGTATTTATTCATTATCACTTAGCATCAAATACTTTTAGAGACTCTTATGTACCAGAAATAGCACTGAAATCTGGCTGCAAAGATAATGAAGAAAAAGCCAAGTTATTCCTTGGAGCTAAGAAGTACTCAACAGCTAAGTTATATAATATAATACTTTCACATTCACCCCAGTTGCAAAATGTCATTCTATTCAGCAGTGTATCTTTATAAAACATAATCACTAGCAACCAATGTGTATGCTATAGTATTAAGTTCATAAAAAATGACTCAGGCAGATTTCACATTACAACCTTGAGCAGTAGCAACACAACAATCAAAGGCAATCCAGTCATTGTCTATAAATGGTTTGTTTCAAACAATAAAGGAAAAACATGATTAACAAAGTCAGCATATTTCATTGTCTGATAAAGTCTATGTCTTACAAACTTTGTTTAAAAAAATGAATTTTTTACTTAGACTTCTGATTTACCATTTGTAAATTACCATGGATAATCCTAGTTCATTTCTCCATGTTTTCAAAAACTAAAATTTGCAAAACTTTGGTAATTTTGTATTATATATTATTTTATATAGCCATAATGAAATTAAAAAATGTAACATAGAAGACTTACAATATTTGAATTTAATAACTCTTTTTTATAAGAATTATATGTTCCATATACATTGAAATACTGAAAGATACCTTTAATTTTTATACTAAATCACATAGTAAATTATTTATATTTGGACACATAGTGATAGGCAAATAAATGAGTTATGATCTATTCCAACAAGCGTTTTACATAAAAATATAGCATGAAGTTGTCAAAATGAAGCATTTTGTTTTGAAGTATGTAAACACATATACATATATACATGTCATATACAAATATGACATAATAAATAAGATTACTGAGGAAATATTATCTATCAGTACTTAGAATGAAATAAAATCTACGGTGGTATAATTTTATTCACACATGTAAAAGCAATGACTTAACATTCATGTATTCAATAAATAATAAATTTATATTTAATCTTTAATTTATATATATTTTCCTAGTTACAGTCCTGGGCAATTGTATGTGTTCAACGTGTGTGACAAAACATTGTTTTTCCCCTAATCATGCTATTCTGCTGCTAACTGAGGAAGTGAACCTTGGTCAATTCATAATATTTTATTAGACTATACTGAAGGCCACTTTGTAGACACTAAATCAAGGAAGTGATTCATAAGGTTACAAAGTATAGAATATGTAAGTAAACGCTTCTATGCCTCTTGTATTTCTATTTCCTTCTAACAAGTTGAACCAGAAGATGTTTCCAATATTGTAGTAGTAGTACATGGTTGAAGACTGGCTTTTTCCATATGAATCATTTTCACATAGATTTATTCATTAATTTTTGAGCCAAACATCAGTGTACCTTACATATTTTGCTTTAATTAAGTTCTACAATAACCAAGGAAACCCACCTATAATTTACACATAATAAATTTGTGGCATAGAGAATACAAATAATTTTTCTAAAGTCACCACAATTAAGCATTACATAAACTCTAAATGTAGACACTTTACCTACCAATCTCTTAACCATTCTTGCTATCTAAATGTTGTTTAAGTTATGGTGATTTGTTTATAATATCATTCAGAATTACTGATAGGTAATTATAATTTGGGCACCTACATAATCTCCAAAATGCGAGTTTTAAAACTTGTTTTTGTTGTTCACTTTGCTATTTTGTTCATAGGGTATGAGTGTTCTTCTTCTTCTATGCACATGTCACATGCCTGCAGAAGCCGGAGCAGTGCGAAGAGACCCTGAGAACCAAACCTAGACCAGGTCCTCCGCAAGAGCAAGAGGTGCTCTTAACCACATAGTCATCTCCCCACTCTCTCAAGATAGCAACGTTTTCATGTAATCAGTTCTTTCTGTTCTTTCCCTTTAGTTACTTAATGTCACATGCTATTTGACAAAAGTAGTTATTCTTTATGCTGGGCTGAATCTGTGGCAAGCTAGTGGGCAAAGTGGTACTTCTTTCATATACATTATGATCTTTTTCTCAGGTTTAGGGCTGTGAAGATGGTTCAACCTAGGCTGATATTCACAGTGTTGAGCACAGTAAGTACCCTGTGTCAAGTAATGATATAGACTGGCACCCAAAGTTGTTCTCTGACCTCCACATATACACGACCACACGTGCTCATCTAGTCACTTTCCAAGCAGACACCCATAAATACATCCTCACAAAGACTAAACATTTGAAAAAAGAATGAAACCTGTAAATTGTTATATTGATTAACATCAGAGATTCTGTTAACTCCTTGGGATATCCATATGACTGGCATTCTTAACAAATATGGCGAAGACTGCTCCTGAGCAGTAACTCAACTAAGGCAATATTGTCTAAAGGTTTGGAGAACTATTCTCTTGTTATCATCAACTAAAGTGAAAAATAAAATTAAAGTCCTAAAAGGTGATGAGGATTAAATTAGCAGCAAATAAAATAATAAGTTTTGGGTTTGTGCATTTACTTTAGGCATTTCATAAACATATAAACATGCCAGTTGCATTTTAAAAATCCTCCATTTATTGGATTTATTTTGAAGAAAATGGTACTTGAAAGTAAATAGCACTTATTTAAACTGCTCTTCTGGTTTTTCTCAATTGTGCAGAAAATGTTGTTAAATTATATAACACTTCACTAGTTTTCATCACATGTCAAAGGAGAGAAGTATTTAAGTTACACAACATTTAATCAGCATGAGTCACATGCTTCATTCTGTCCCACACATCAGGAAGAATAGAGAGATGAAAGGTGTTTTTTCCCCTTTACCTATTGCTATTGTTTTCACAGATTTTGTCACCTTCTCGGAAAGAGGTGTACTTTAAAGCAATTATAATTATAATCCTCTTGAGACTGGTGTCATAAATGTGCTGCTGGTACAAATAAGAGAGATTTTTTTTCCATTCTGGGAGAATAACAGAAAGTAGGAGTTTCTCTACTGATTCTTAAAAGTTGAATAAATTATTAACAGGAAAATGTGGAAGGTGGAAGAGAGTACAAGCACAATGACCTTCAGATGCTAGGATCAAATTTCATTTTATGATTACCCTAATCGCAGTAAGCCAGTTCTTTAAGCATAGGTTCTATTGAGGGGCAGAAAATGATCACATTACAGATGTATAAGAGACTACATCAGAGAATATTTGTTATGGCACTCAAAGAAATATGGACACACATCTATTGTCTTTAGACTTTTAAAGATGGCTTCTAATTTTGATACACTTAAGCCATATTTTAATTTTAATAAAATTAGACATGTTTTAACTAATTATGTTTTAACTAACTATACTATTTCAGAAAGACTGATATTGGCATTGTTTAGAGGCTATTCTTATATGAAAATATTACTTGGCAAGGGAACTACATTGTGCAAGAACATCTGCTCTAAATGGTTTATTAACAACAAAATTGGTCCAAATATTTCATCCTTTAATGAGCCCATGCCCTTTTCAATGTGGTCTCGCTGCTCTTCTCTTCCTCATTTCCTGCCTCTTGAATCTGTGTCAGCCCCTGACTTGCTTTGACAAGTAAAATGCATCAGAGAGGTTTGCATCCTACTTCCAAATGTTGGCCTCAAAAGGGTTAGACCAGTTTTTCTGTACTCTGTGTGAATTTTTTTTTCTGTCGAAACACACCTGAGCCAGGTTTGGAGAAGATGAGAGGTGTGAAAGAGAGACAAGTTGCCCTAGCTATCTCATAGGAGAGTGTTACACACTAGGAGGCAACTAGGCATCCAGAAAAAAAGCATAGTTACAACCAGCAAATCTACTTTGTCGACCCAGAGCAACCTAGGAACACATGAGGAATTTTATCAAAGAAAAGAAAATTGCTGTGTCATACCTGTATACTTGAAATAATAGTGTTTGTGTTAGCTGAGATTTGAGGTGATTAAAAACTGACAATGAATCAATACTTGTCCATATACAAGACAAAGACATCAATGATTAAAATCTTTATGAAATATCATTTTTTTCAAAGAGCTCTTGAGTTTTTGTGGGACAAAGTGCTTCAAGCTAGAGAACATTTATTGCTAAAATTGATTATGGGCACAAAGAGGCTTGGTCCAGCAATTACTCTGGAGGAAGGCAGTCAATATATTTTACACAGCTCCTATAGCTAGCTAGCATCCTGCTTCAATAATGATTATGATGATAACCTAATTACTCACTATTAGTTTTTGGCTTCATAGAAAAATAAATTGAGCAGTGTTGAGTTTTCAAAAAAAAAGTCTAGAAAAATGTTTAGTAAATGTGTTCTTTTAAACTTTCTGTAGTCATTATATACTATATGTATACATTAATGTGTAGCTGTATACGTATGGCAACACAAATGTTTTAGTTCTGACCCAATATGTTCATTGAAAGTCCAGTTGAGGAAATAAAAATATTCAATGGACCTCTCTCATTTTGTTCCTATGTGGTAAAGTTTCATTGCATTGTCAGCTTGAAATCTAGCTTATCTCCTATGCTTCATTCTTCCAGTGGCTTGTTATTTAAAAATAGTGAGTCAAAATAATTCTCAGTGAGCTAAAACTGTCACCTTCACTTAGTTTTTCTAAAAACAAAACAAAAACAAATGCTTTTCTGAATGGCACCCCAAAGGATGGATTTAACTTTTGTTTGTTTGTTTGTTTCTCAAAATATGGCTTCTCTGTCCTGGAATTCACTTTGTAAACCAGGCTGGCCTTGAACTCATGAAGATCTGCCTGCCTCTGCTTCTCAAGGTCTGGGATTAAAGGTGTGCACCACCACTGCTCGGTTGTAGCTAACATGTTTAAGGGAAGCATAATAATACTAAGAGAATAACATGAACTTTTCTGCAAGTTGATTATTAAAATGTAATTGGTAATTTTCATTTCAAAAATAGAAAAATCATATAGTCCAGCTCCTAACCAAGAAGCTATCATGATCCGATATCTGCTGGCAAAGGAAAAATCAACTTCCTTCAATAGAATATCACTGTCTGTCAACCACAGTCAACGGCTGGCCCCATGCCTAGTGGTAGTGGACCAACACAAAATGTTCCGTGTTTTTGTTGTTGGTGTTTTTTTGTAAGCACCTTTGTTTTGTTTTGTTCTGTTTTGGTAAGACTTTTTCTCTTATTAGTTTCCTTCCTTCTTTTGTTTGTGTCTGCCTGTTTGTTTTTATTTGGGTTTACCCACCCCTCCTTTGGATTGGTGTTTCTTCCAGGGGGGGCGGAAGAGGGAGAGACAGGGAGAGCTTAAAGTTAGTGGGAAGAATATTGGAGTGGGACAGGAGAAAGAATACGATCAAAGTATTGTATGAACAAAAGTAATTAAAAAGGAAAATGTCTGGTTAGATAGTTCAATGGTAGATCACTTATAATAATGAATGAATGATAACTTGGTTGAAAGGTAGAGATTCTATTAAATAGCAATATTTTTAAAGTTGCTGCTCATTCTTCTTGCTAAATGATGTTCAATTCTACCCTTATATTCAATGTTTCTTGAACTATATTAGCAATCTTTTATTAGAGTTTGTGAATTAGAGATGGAGATTTAAAAACAAAAATGAAAACCATTAATTTTGCTTCATTTTATAATTGATTTATTCTGATTTTATAACTAATAATGTAAATGAAAAATTATATGAAAATAAGCAACTTAATCTCTCTGTTGAACTAGTGTCAATACAGGAAATATATTTGAATGAATTCTCTACTTGTACATAAGCATAAGTTTTAATTGAAGATACCTATATTCCTTTTAAATTG
This sequence comes from Microtus oregoni, assembly GCF_018167655.1. Classification (NCBI taxonomy): domain Eukaryota; kingdom Metazoa; phylum Chordata; class Mammalia; order Rodentia; family Cricetidae; genus Microtus; species Microtus oregoni. Next base: position 41,411 of record NW_024544179.1, on the reverse strand, counting down.
TATTATTTTAGCATTTATGTGTGTGACTGTTTTACCTGCATGTATGTTTGTATGCCACATTTCTGCCTGATACCTGTGGAGACCAGAAGGTGTTAGCTCCCCTAAAACTAGAGCTGTAGATGGCTGTGAGACACCATGTGGATGCTGTGAACCAAACCTGGATTCTAGGAAAAAGCAGCTAGTATATTTACAGAGCCACATCTCTAGCTTCATAATCATCAAATTGAAATCCCTGTGTATTTGTTCTTTCTTTGCTTCTCTTCTCTAGTTTTACTTATATTTATCTTTAATTCCCATTATTTTACTTTATGGCAGTGCCTTTGGTGGAATTAGGGTGCTGAAAATTGAACTCAGGGCTTTTTACCTTCAAAGCATACAGTCAACTACTAATCTATACTGGCTGTAGCTTCATGAATAGCTATCCCTTGCTCATCACTTCTGTCAAAACCAGCATCAGGTAACTAATAGAAAAAAAGAAACCCTTTGAAACTGCAGAGAGAAGGGGGGGGAGAGAGAGGGGAGAGAGAGAGAGAGCACAATTCTATGGAAAGCTTCAAGTTTCACAACAGTGAAACAGTGAATAATCTTGGTATTTATGACTTAATATGAAACGAGAAAAGTTATAAATATCAATGTTTTTAAACCTTAGTATGAAAAGCTTTTTATGAATTGTCTTTCTTCTCAAATCAGTTTTGCCAAGGTGAACACATTCCACAAACTGAAGACAAGCCAAGATTATTCACCTTAAGAAAGACAAAGAGCCCACTATGTGGGCAATCTCATGAAGAAATAGAGAAATACACACTGGTTCATTAAAGCATGTGTAGGAAAAGTAACATGGAACATTGAATATTTTTTATCTACCTTACTTCACAAAGCAGGTATTGTCTTCTTATAACACTTCAGTCACTACCAAAACACTCCTCATAATCCAATTTAACAGCTCTTTAGAGGCACTTAGAAATGATCATTAAAAAGCTCTTTGTCTTTCTTAATGTGTTCTTTAGTGAGTAAAAACAATTTGAACAAACATTGATCTTATTTTTTTTTAATTAAACCACCTGGGCATAGTAAGTGAGAAAAGGACATAATGCAATAATATTGCAACCCTCTTGCATGTTTATCCACTATCAGGTGCTGATTGATTGAATATCTATAATAGTTCAAAAGTTGAAAATGGCTATTATTCAATTGACATATAATAGGTAGCACATAACAAAAATAATCAAAACGAAAACCACCACAATGTGATGTAAAAACATAATTATAATTTTACAAGCATGAATTGCAATAATAATCAAAGTTTGTCAATGTCACCAGGAATCTCTGAAATAAGATTTTCATGATCATATACAAAACCACATGTAAAACACTGTCTGTTGGGACACTGTGATATAACACAGGGCATTCATGGTATCCTGAGATTCATCTTTAGCATGAAAGTGTTGAACAAGAAGCAAGTAAACATGAAGGGATACAAAAGGAAAAATGTAGTTGGGCCTAACCAGTAGTGAATTTCAACTGTCGCTGACTATGTTTGTGTTCTTAGTATACAGTTTTATAGGCTTTCAACACCCTTGATCCCTTACAAGTGGGGATTCCATTCCTAGATTGAATAACCATCCTCAATTCTCTCATATTTTCTCATAATTTTACTCTTAGTATATTGTTCTAATTTTTCTTCTGCTTTACAAATACTTCGACACTCTTTTTTCATTATGTTTTGAAACTCTTAAGTATTGAAAATAAATCTTGATGTTCCCTATCTTAGCTGTGCTATTTCGAGCTTTCTTTCCTTAAAAACTAAGCTTCATTAAATTTATCTGCAATCATAAAAGGTAAAGGATGGTCTCCCTACTCATATTACAGTTATAATTTCTCCTAACAGAACCAAGTTGCTTACTTGGCCCTCCTAGGATTGGATTATTTGTGTCTTCAGGCTTCTGGAATCCACCATATTTGAGTTCAGATTTTGAGTCTATACCTTCAGCCACTTTCTTTTTTTTTTAATTTATTTATTTATTAAGGATTTCTGCCTCGTCCCCACAACCGCTTCCCATTTCCCTCCCCCTCCCCCGATCAAGTCCCCACTTGCTTCACTCACTCCTCTCAGTCTACTAGGTTAAGTTTGTCTTTTTCCTCTCTCAGGCCCAGAGATACCATTTATACTTTGCTGTCATATTCTTTGCTAATAATACAACTTGACATCAATACAAACTTGGCAATCAGTCTTGATTGCCTGAAAATGGCACACTGGACTTCCAAACTCTCATTGATCTTGACAAATTTTTCCACCGTATGAGCAAATGGTTCAAAATTCTACAGGACAGTTATTGTCTCTCTGATGCTTAAGGGAAACCCCTTCCTAGTGGCTTTTCACCAGGCCTTTCATGTGGGTCTCCACTTTTCTACTGGTTTCTACAGTCTCTTTTCCTCTAACCCAGCCTTTTCCCCCTTCTTTAGACTATCTGCAACGACTGCCCCAACCCTTCTTTCTTTACCCCACACTAATTTCAGGGTAATCTTCCAGCACAGGACTGGCAGATAGATTTCACACATATGCCACTTAACAAAACACATAAATCTCTTCTTACTATAACAGACACCTTCTCAGGATATGGAGAAAATTTCCCTGCTATGGCGGAAACAGCAGAAATGGTCTGTTCCCACCTCATGAATAATGCTTTGCTCAGAATTGAACTTTCTAGATCCATACAACCAGAAACTAGCCTGGTATTAATCGCTAAAATCACCCAGTTTGTTCAAAGGGCCTTAGCATTACAGTGGCCTTTCTACATTCCCACCTACCCCAGTTCTCAGGAAATGTATAAATGGCTAATAGACTCATTAAGACTCACTTTTCAAAGTGACCTTCTCAACTTCACCTTTCTTGAACTCAACTCCTAACTCTAGCCCCAACTCATATTTGAGGCATGCTCTGAGTTCCTCCCTTCCTCGACCCATTTGAGCTAATATAAAACTGTCATTTTGCTCTTGAAAAATTTACCTCTGCATTGAGCTCCACTTCGTAACTAATTACCTTCTTTCACTCTTTTTTTTAATTTATTTTTTTATTGAAAAAATTCCTGCCTCCTCCCCGCCTCCCATTTCCCCCCTCACTCCTCTCCCCCTCCCCCACTCCTCCCCCCTCCCCCCACTCCTCACTCCTCCCTTGTCCCCTCACTCCTCTCCCACTCCTCTGCCCCTCCCCCTCCCTCTGGAGTCTGAAGAGCAGTCCAGAGCAGTCCAAATTCCCTGCCCTGTGGGAAGTCCAGGTCCTCCCCCACTCCATCCAGGTCCAGGAAGGTGAGCATCCAAACAGGCTAGGCTCCCACAAAGCACAGAAAACTTCTCCAGGACCATACTGAACATGCCCTGCCTCAATCCTCCACTGATCCTAGCAAGAAAATCATTTTACCCAGTGCCTGAGTTTTTCTGAAGGCTTCTCACCTGCTGGCTGTCGGCCCGTACTTGGATATGGTCCTCCTCACCATACCTGCTGTAGCCGGATTTCAGGGATTGATGGCCAGGATGCATCTTCTGTAGCTTAAGTGGTGTCTGAACACATGACCTCATAAGTACTCTTTGCCACTTGACAGGAAAGCTGAAGCCTAGGGTCTCCCATATAACACCCATCTCAGCATTTGGAATCTTTCCTTCTAAGGGGCTTAGTCTTCTTTCCACACTCCCAACCAAGAGGACTGCACAACATGCTTGGAATTTTCAAATGTTTGCTGCATAGCCCTCCCCTCCCAAAGCTCCTTTAGTTTACCTTCTGTCCTGAAGCAGGATATGCTTCAGACATTCACATTTCTTTTGACCTCTATGCAGCTTGTTCAGTCAATAGTGGTTTCACTCTGTCCTCTTCCCTCCTTGCTGGCTCTAAATGTATTTGATTTCCTCGGAACCAAACAACCAAACCATAAGGCTGAGACCTCATGGGAAAATTACTCATTCTGGGGCTGTAGATATGGTTTTTTTCTCTTCAAGCTGTGGGTTAGAAACCCCAATAACTCTCACTCAAACTTGACCCTGAAAGGGGCACAGTGATCTTCACTATCCAAGAACCCTAGGATGACAAATAGGCCTAGGGGTTGAAGGGTTTACCTATATTGATTTAGAAAGATTTGGGCCTTTCACCAGACAAAAAGTTAAAAATTTTAAATCTCTCAAAGGGGATCTGCCCACTCCTGCTGATGCCATAGCAGAGACCATACAACAACCATCATCCAGCTGAAGCTTTGAAATCTCCAACATCAGGACCTATCTTCTGCTGCCACCTCATGGATGGCCATTCGAAATGACTTCCTGAGAATGTACTGTGCTTACAGAGATACTGATGAGTCCCTCAATGCAACCCCATGCATCTCCTGGTGGCCATCCCTTTCACAAAAGTAACTCTAAACTTCACATTCCATAGCCCTGAGACCATTTCCTCCTCTCCTCTCTGCTGGTACCTTCCTATCCTCCAGAAACACCAGCTGATTGCCTTTTCAATAACCATCATCCACCCCACTCTCCTTCTAGTCTTGGCAGTATGTTAACACCTTAATCTCCAAATCCTAACTAGCTCCATAAGGAATCTTCTTCTGGTATTGGTCTAGTCTCAATATGCAGACACCTTAATCTATGACTCATGCATCCCCACTTCATTACGTGTTCAACTCATCCTCAACATTGAAAGAGAAATGAGCCATTACCCTCCCAGTCACAACTGGAATAAGTTCAAAAGCTTCAGTATTGACTAGAGTCCTGTGTCCAGGATCCTGGGCTATAGTCTCCATCTATCCTAACAGATAATCCACTCCATCTAGAAGCCAACCTCAGACCTACAAAGTCAGTTCACCTTCCTAGCCTCAGTGGCCTTATAAAACTCTCAACTTTCTGATCACTGAAAAGGAAGGCTCCTGTCTTGCCCTCAGTGAACAGAATTGGTATTACATTGTTAGTTGGTCAAATGGAAAAGAAGATTAAAACATCTTACATGAATTGGCTTGTAAACTATCGTCTTCAAAGGCTGACTCCAATGTAAGATTCTTGCTATGATCCTCTTTTGGGCACTGATGACTCTTACCCCACCTAGGCCCACCTTAACCCTAACCCTGTGTCATAACAATAACTGTTTCCTGACCCTTTAGAATTTGTTTCAGGGAACAATTACTGAAATGACCCAAGGGTCGGTGATTCTTAAAGAGTTTCTTCAGGCTTCCTACTGTCTACTCACTGCCTGACTCCCCACCTTTGACTCATTTCCTATATTTCCCACTACCCCTCCGACACCAATCCTGCTCAGCCAGAAGTAGTGATGGGAAGATAGTTCTTGGCCCTTTTGTCAACAATAGGCTGGAATGTGAGGTCACAAGCAGGCCTCTAGAATGCTGTGCAGATGACAATGGTTAGCCTGAGATGAGGAAACAAAAAATTAACCCGGAGCAGTCCGCATAAACCTTCTTATCAGATAATTTTAGTTTCGTTTTTCTCCCTAAATGGCCAACTGCCACAGGTGCCTGACCATAACAAGTACAGACTCCTTTCCAGAGGGCAAAGCCCAATGACCCTGTTTTACCCAAGATATAGAAAAACCTTCCAAGAGGAAAGAATCTTTCCTAAAGCCTTCAAAAACCCCATAAAGCCTATTTCCTCTTCTAATTGGCCTATTGCTACCCACTCTTGTCAGACTTCCTGGCAATTTGTTTCAACAACCTCGAAAAAACTTTTTATACCCATAGAGTGGTCAAGTTCAGTGGTTTCATGGAGCTCTCTTACACAATTGTGAACTTGATTATGATTTTGATGTGCTAATTAATACTTTCTCCCCATTCTTGAAAGCTGTACATGTACTTATTATTCAAATATAAGTTTTTTTTTTTTTTGGTTTTTCAAGACAGGATTTCTCTGTAGCTTTGGAGGCTATCCTGGAACTAGCTCTTGTAGACCACGCTGGTCTCAAACTCAGAGAGATCCACCTGCCTCTGCCTCCCAAGTGCTGGGATTAAAGGCATGCAGCACCCCTGCCTGCCAAGGTTTTTTCCATAAAAATAGAAAGAAAAAAGACTCATGTATCATGTTTCTAAGAATTTGGAATCTACATGAAATATCAGAGCTCTATATTACTGGATCAATAGTATATTGAGTATAATAACATATTAACTATCTCATAATTTGAAGAGTTGAAAAGACCACAAATGATACAGTTATAGTATGACTAATTCTTTATTATGTTGTATTATTTTTTTCATAGAATATATTTTTATCCTGTTCTTTCTCTTACCCCAACACTTTCCAGGAGTTCTAGATCTCCCTACCCACATAGCGTCATGTTTTTTTTTTCTCTCTGCCTTTCCCAAAACAATAAAAACAACAAAAAAAATCAAAACAGACAAACCAAAAGATGAAAGAAAATCAACGTGACAAGCAATACCCAAACAAAACAAAAAGCATACACAAAAAATATGTTTTACGTTTACCAACTACTCCTAGGCATGAGGCGTGCCCTGCAGTATGGTTAATATACCCAATGACACACTGAAATAAATTGGTTTACCTTTCCCAGCAGGTATCAAATGCAAATAATTTCTTGGTTAAGGGCATGACATTGTGTCTACTCAATTTTACTAGTTTGTTTCATTCTAAAGGAGATTAAGGACAGTATTGCTAATGAAGTTATTAAGCAAAAAGAAACAAGAAGAAACCGCGAGAGATGCTGTGATGAAAGCAATAAGTGACTTTGGTGAATATTCAGTAGAAGAGGAATAGGATCAGACTTAGAATTCATATAGAGCTCTTGTCATTGCCTCAAGAAAGGAGGTAGGGTGAAAGAAGTAACTGAGGATTCCAATGGAGTGATGTTTTTCATTAATCTTAAGCTTTAACATACTTTAACTGTAGCTATGATTTCACAGTCAGTTTCATTTGGCTCTCTCTACCCTGTATTGGGGAATTATGCTGCTCACAGAAGCTGTAGTCAGTTTCATGCACAGAACATCTCTCAGTTGCCTAACACAACTTAGTGAGCCGCTGTTGCTGAAGACATTTTGATTGTAGAACATAGAGAAATCAAGTGGACACTGTACTAGAACCTTTCTTCCTGCTAGGTAGCTTTAATATCATTGAAAAGTGTAATGCAGAATGCTGGTGTTGAAAAGTCATCAGTGCACTAACCCAGTGCTAGAATTTTATGCTACAACACCAACTCTCTAAGGCAAGGTGTGCCTATTGGGGAAATAGCAGCATGATTATTAGGAGGGAGGGGGCAATCAACCACTTTTTTCTTAGACTGCAAGCTCAACAGGAGGAAATTGATGCCTGGTATTGTAAACCTGGTCAAAAACTCATGACTGAAGATGCCATAGGCTCTGACTGGTGAGCCAGGTGGCTACTCTTACTATTTTGTAAAGTGGTTCTCTTGTCCAATTCCCTACTACGTGCATTTAGACCAATAGATTAGTGTGACTTCTAACATTGGTTAAAGAAGCTTTGGTTTGTAGTGTGCTTCAGTTAGTGCAGAAAATCACAACTCATCAAGATGCTCAGAAAATGTTTCTGTTGAGTGGTTATTCCTAAATGGGACATTTATATCCTTCTCTGGCTCTAAGGTTAAAGGATTATCATGAAAGAGGAGGCAAAAGAATGCAAGAGCCAGAGGATCTGGAGAGATTTTTGGAGAGCTTTCTTATGAACTTGCTTTAACTGTTGAACTCACAATATCATAGCAGTCATGGTTACCTGTGGAGGACCAGGGTTAACCCTACCTACATTCCAGTCTGGACAGAAGAACAGTTCATGAGGTACCATGCATAGCTGAAAAGCTATTGGCAACTAGTGACTACACAGGAAAGGGTAGATACTTTCTTTAGCGCAGTAGCCACTGATAAGTTGTACATATTCCGGTAATGATCCCAAATCTATGTTTTACAAGCAACCCAAATAAAACTGAGTTATTTCGAAATAATACAGAAGAGCCATGAGTAGCGGGACAACTTGTTGGGAAGTAAAGGGATTTCTGAAGTAGTGAGAAGGGGATAAAACAGAGGAATGGGGAGATAAATGGTCAAAATACACTACACACATGTATGAAACTGTAAAAATATATATTATAATGTTTCTTAAGGAATATTCTCCCCCTTCACTCAATTGTTCATTAAATGTCCATTCTCACCGCAGAGGTTTCCAACTGTTCATTATGTTGTTTTGTATGTCCTGCATAATTGTTGCAGGTAGAAGCTACTTATCTAGATCCAGAAGACCCATGACATGTATTCTATTCTATTCACTATCCTGCATTCTATAAAGTCTGACCTCTACATGTGTGTTGATTTTGTGTGTATATGTGCATGTGCACGTGCATGCATTTCTTGATATAAAATATTATTGGGATTTTTTGTCAAGCCTGTTCCTCCTAATTGATATGTATCTGCTAGATAAATGATCATTTACAGATTCGGATAGATAGATACACAGATAGATAGATGGAGATAGATAGACAGATATGAATTTCTTCATGTGTATATGCATGCACATGAGTGGTAGGCAACACATCATGTTGAAGTATCAACCTGAAAACTAGGCATTCTCAATGCAGTTCTTCCTCTCCTCAGATTTTAGTGTATATTAGAGTAACATGCATGAATCTATTAAAACAAATTGATAGTTTCTCTATATGATTATACTGGTATACAATGAACTTTGTTTTGAGAAACTCAATTCTAGGCTCAGGTCTGTCACTGACTGTATGGCATATACTAGTAGATAAAGAAATATGCATAAGTATTAATTCTTCATATAAAATAAAGTTAATAATACTAGTCTATTCCTAAAGGTACTGTCTACACTCATCCTCTCAAACTCTTCATCTAGGATATACATATAACTATGAAAAATGCAACAATAATAAAACTGGAGAACTTAAGAAAACACTACCAAAAAATTAGCGAACATTTACCTTACACTTTCCTGAGGCAGAGATAGAAAAGAAATTATGGTAGGTTCTTCAGCTGTTATCAAATTAAAAGAAGGAATTTAATCTAAAGGTTTGTAAGAAGATTGTCAGTCTAAGAGTCCTGGTGGTCAAGGAATGAAGAACTGAAAGTAGAGAACTCCTGAACTCAGATAAGAAACGAAGCACATCTGTATTCTTTTTAATCACTGACAAATTCCCCCCTTCTTTTTTAATTACACTTTGCATTTAGAAATTATTCGTAAAATCTGAAATCTTCACACAAAGAATACCCATGGATATTATATATCACATGACATTTTCAAATGTCCCAATGTACTCATTACACTCATCTTTTGGAAGTAACTATGGTCATTAGGTTGTCTTCTGTGTATTGTTTATTAATATATCAAAAGTCACATAGCATATTGAAAATTATCATGTGTTTTAGTGATTGTATTTTTTCTGGTTGTTTTTTTTTGCTAACCATGTGTATTATATATTCTGTGTTTAAAACAATATTATACAAAGCAGTCCACAGGGAACTCCAGACTGATTCTGTGATACTCCGCACAAACAATGGTTTAGAAATTGCCTTAGTTGATTTTGTCTTTGTGGATTTTCCAGTTTTCAGTTATAGAAAACTAATGGACTTTTGTATTAAGGATACTTATATATATTTTATAAAATAACAGCATTTCATGTGATTTTTCTTGGTATTGCTTTAGAGATTTTGACAGACAATTGAAATTTAGTACTTCAAAATAATAGAGTCATTTATTGAATTTATGGATGCTATGTGAAATACTTAGAGTTAGATATATGGTAGTTTATAAGTGGAAAACAAGTTTGATTCTACACTTTTAAAAGTGATTGCTTTAAAAATTTTTAGGTATGTAGGTTGGAAAAGAGTTGTAATGCAAACTTGAAAATGCAAGAAGAGCTTTAGTGAGGTAATATATCAGCTGTGGGAGCCCTGACTTTTAGCTGAGCCTCTGTAGGGTGTAAGATGCAAGAATAATCCTGCTGATTTGCATCCCAATCATATTTTAAATTTATGGAATGAAGCCATTCTGTAAGTTTGATGTTTGAGTCTTCCCTTATCTTGGAAAAGTCTTATAACTTAACAAACTCTCATTTTAGCATCCTAATAATTGGATCACATATATAATTTCACAAATTTGTGGAATTTAAGTACCCTACATAAAGTGCAGATACAGAGAAAGTTAATATTATTGTGGTGCTTGATGCAGTTATAATCTTAATTCTCAAACTCCACAACAGATTTGAAACCTAAAATTGAAAAATAAGTACACAAATGTTTAAGGTAACACATGATGACAAGGAGGAAGATTTGAGGTCCAGGCAGCCACATAAAAAGCTGGAAGTTGTTCAAGTATGTCAACAGGGTGTGTGGTGTGTGAGTTACTGGGATGAGGTACTACATACAGGATGACCCCTCGGGCTAATTGACCATTAAACCTAGCTAAAACTAGAGCTCTTTGTTCAGCAAGAGACCCTGTCTCAAAACTCAAGATGGAAAGTAATAGAGGAAGAAAATCTCAACGTTGACCTCTGTATGCATGGACCCATGTAGCTGTATGCACACGCGCACACACGCACACACACACACACACACACACACACACACACACACACCACATTCACATCCACATCACACCATGCCACAACAGAAACAAGAAATATGAGGATAAGGCAAATTGCCAACTGAAAAAACCTCTGGATACAGATCTGCCTTCCCTAAGATACGATGACTTGCACCATTTTCATGGGCTAGGGAAACATCATTCTTTTCTTTTCCTAGATTTCTATTAACATATGCTAATTTTACTTAATGGTCTTCATTTTGATATCTTTACACACATATTTCATCAGATTCACCTTCTTTTTAACCTTCTTTGTCACCCTCACTCCTAATTACCCCCTTCCTCTTCTCAAATAGCTTCCCTTCTATATTCATATCTGTTTTGTTTTAGGTCACCTAAAGAGTTTAAGTAGGGTTTCTTATATGAGCATGAGAGAATGATTCTTTAGAGAGCATCAGCAACTAACCAGTGGCTACACAAAAGAAGAAAATGTCTCCCCAACCTCGGTAGCTTCTAATTGCCTAGCAACCCTCAGGGAGTATGAAGGACTGGGGATGCCTTTCCCTCAGCAACTATCATTGCTTTTAAGGTCCCAAGTATGTATTACAAAAGGAAAATATTATATAAAAATATAAATTTTTGCTTATAAGCATTTTCAATATTCACAGAAAAATACTAAATATTCTACTATTTAAGGATTTTTTGATAAAATTTAGTAAAGTCTATCATTTTACTAATAGAGAAAAACAGTAACCACTCTTTTGAAAAGGTGTGACCATGTCTGCTTCCAATTTCCAGGAAAATCTATATATGTTTTTCTTTGAGTTCACCTTATTATTTGGTTTCTCTTGGCTTGTGAACTATAGGCTCAATGTCCTTTGTTTATGGCTAGAGTCCACTAATGAGTGAGTACATATGATATTCATCTTTTTGGGTCTGGGTTATCTCACTCAGGATAGTGTTTTCTATTTCCATCCATTTGCATGCAAAATTTAAGACATCATTCTTTTTTACTGCTGAGTAGTACTCTAATGTGTATATGTTCCAAACTTTATCCATTCTTCCATTGAGGGGCATCTAGGTTGTTTCCAAGGTTCTGGCTATTTCAAATAATGCTGCTATGAACATAGTTGAACAAATGCTTTTGTAGTATGATTGGGCATCTTTTGGGTATATTCCCAAGAGTGGCATTGCTGGATCCTGAGGTAGGTTTACTCTCAATTTTCAAAGAGACAGCCACACTGATTTCCAAAGTGTTTGCACAAGTTTGCATTCCCACCAGCAATGGATGAGTGTCCCCCTTACTCCACATCCTCTCCAGCATAGGTGATCATTGGTGTTTTTGATTTTAGCCATTCTAACAGGTATAAGATGGTATCTCAAAGTTGTCTTGATTTGCATTTCCCTGATTGCTAAGGAGGTTGAGCATGACCTTAAGTATCTTTTGGCCATTTGAACTTCTTCTGTTGAGAATTCTCTGTTCAGTTCAGTACAAGATCGCTGGGTAATAGTTGGGAGCATAGGGGTTGGGATGGGGTGGGGAAAGGGGAAAATGGGGGAGAGAGGGGAGAAGGGAAGGATTGGGGAGAGCTTGGAGGAATGGGAGGGTTGAGATGGAGGAAGGGCAGATATGGGAGCAGGGAAAAAGATATCTTCATTAAGGAAACCATTTTAGGGTTGGCAAGAGACTTTACTCTAGAGGGGATACCAGGTGTCCATGGGGATGTCCCCTGCTAGGTCGTTGGACAGCAGAGGAGAGGGTGCCTGAACTGGCCTTGTCTCCCAGTCACACTGATGAATATTTCGAATATCACCATAGAACCTTTGTCCGGCAATGGATGGAGACAGAGATAGAGACTCACATCAGAGCAACAGACTGAGCTCCCAAGGTCCAGTTAAAGAACAGAAGGAGGGAGAAGATGAGCAAGGAAGTCAGGACAGCGAGGGGTTGGTCCACCCACTGAGATGGTGTGCCTGAACTAATGGGAGTTCACCAAATCCAGCTGGACTGGGAATAAACAAGCATATGATCAAATCGAACTCTCTGAATGTGGCTGACAATGGGGGCTGACAGAGAAGCATTAATAATGGCACTGGGACATATTTCTACTGCAGGTACTAGCTTTTTGGGACCCTATTCTCTTTGGATGCACACCTCCCTAAGCCTTGATGGAGGGGGAAGGGCCTTGGACTTCCCATAGGGCAGGGTACCCTGCCCTCTCTTAAGACTGGATGGGGAGGGAGGAGGTTGAGGGGAGGAGCAGTAGGGGAATGGAAGAATGGGAGAAAGTGGAAATTTTTGACTGGAAAAATGAGAATATAAAAAGGGAAAATATGTGACCATCTAACTTTGAGATAATACCTATCAATACCCCAGATATCTATTCTTTTGAACAGTACATATTAAAAGAAAGCAAAATTGTCTATCAGCAAGACAAAATATCAAATACTTTACTTATTCTTACATATGAAATCAATGTATCATGGAGATTTTTTTCCAACGTAAAATTAAGTAACAAGAACATTATATGACCCGTGATAGTTTTATAATGAATGCAAAAACATTTCTTCAGTCAGAATTTCTTCCACTTCATTTGCACAGGATGTATTTGAGAATGTAGCTAAATTGTAGACTTTGATCAATGTTGGAACTGCAGTGGAATTTGATAATTTTGTTAATCACAAAATTTCAGTTGCTGCTGCCCTTGCTGAACAACAGACCACCACAAGTTAAGCTGAACTCTCTTAGTCCTCTCATCATTTCTAAGGGCAGTCATAGTTAATTTTCACACAAAAAAAATCTTTTAAAAACACATTTAAAAAAATCATTATGTCTTTTTCTTAAAACATTGTTTAGTCATTGTTGAGAGTACACAATTATAATAGGGATAATTTTTACAGGAAACAAATTTAAGATGCTCTATTTAGTTGTTTTCTGGAATTCCTACTTGATATGGAGTTTATACTTACAAAAGGCATATAAAGAAATGATTAGTCTGGGCTTTCATTTCTGTCTCCCATCAGCTGTATTCTTCCAATATATATCTGTCTTCCTTTCTGACACTGTAAGCTCCTCTTCTCAGCTTACCTAAGCCAAGGCCTTCCTTATTCTGCCCTAACAGTTAAACTCACTGGCATTTTTCCTTCCTTAAAGATGTGGATTGTTTAATACCCATGGAGAAAATGATAGTAGGAGAAAATTACTTGCAATAACTACCATGGGCAAGAGTTACCCACAGAATGCACTAACAACACCTCCATCAAGAGGTCAAACCTATAGACGCATGGTGCTACACACCTATAATTCTTGCACTCCAGAGGCTGTGAGCATGAGGATGGTGAGTTTGAGGACAGCCTGAGCTACATAGTAAGATTCTATGTTAAAAAAAAAGGAACAAAAAGAGCAATGCATAATTTGGATGACTGTCCTCAGCACTAGCAGAAATCAAAACATTTGAAAGTAGATGTAAGCAAAGGTTAGATCACTAGGAATAGCCTGTGCCTTCTCTGTGTGATTCTCCGAGTACGCATCTTGGGAACCCTAAAACAAAGTGCTGTCTTAAGCCACTTAACATAGCATCATTTTCTTCATGTAACAACACAAAACTTACAATTATATAGGCAGGAGAGATAGTTCAGTGATTAAAATTATAGGCTGATCTTCCAGAGGATGCAAATTTGATTCCCAGCATTCACAATGTGGCTTACAGCTTTCTGTAACTTCAGTACCAGAGGATCCAATGCCCAGTTCTGGCCAGTTCCTCCAGAACAGTGGATACAGATGTGATGCTCATACATCTATTCTAATAAAATATCAATGCACACAATAAATAAATAAATCTCAAAAATATAAAAAAGTACACATTTATCTTTCTAAAAGAGAGAGATGCAGCCTAAATCCTATTTGTCTTGACTAAGACCTTGATATTTTTTTTTCTTTCTTATTTCTGGTTCCCTGTCTTATTGTGGTCCATGTATGTTTCTATTTTACAAACTACCCTTACTTTAGGAACTCAGTCTCTACTTAGTAACATTTGAAATTCCTGTAGCCCTATTGGGCTCTTTGTTTCTGCTTTCTTTTCTAAGTATATGCTAAAATAAACCTATAGACTTATAGATGACCACCTTGGATTGCAACTCTCATATATGTGTTTAAAAAATCTTTCATACACACATACACACATGAACTCTCTTCATGAATTTGAGAGGAATTAGGGTGACATGGTAGGAGTTGCAGTGCAGAGTGGGTAGGGTAGAAATGATGTAAATATAGTATTTTTTACGAAATTATAGAAAATGTTTTCTTAAATACATTATGCAAAATAAAATTAAAAATTTCAAAATAATTTTTATATTCAATTGGAAAGATAAAGTTTTCATATGCAGTATGATCAGTATTTATCTTAATAGTTGGTTACTTCTTGATAGACACCAAAATTTCTATTTCTATTGTAGAAAAACCATTTCAGAAATTTTGAAAAGTCAGGTGTCTGTGCCATAAACTTGTAACCCCAGACCATGGAAGACAAAAACAGAAAGATGAGACATTCAAGGCCTGTTTGGGCTCCACTAGAGCCTGTCTTAACAAAAGTAATCAAAATGAAATATAAAATACTGGCAGTATTAGAAGAACACAAACAAAGGAAACCTTTACTAAAATGTTTATCATTTACTTGATAAACAATGGAATAATACGGGAGTGTTTTAGCAATTTTCATGAATATAATTGATACTATGAATTATATACTAGAACATCCTAATTTTATGTCACATACTGTTACCAATCTAGACTATTTGATAATTTATTTTATTTTATTTATATATTTATTTATGGTTTTTATTTATTTTTTTTTTTTGATACAGCGTTTCTCTGTGGTTTTGGAGCCTGTCCTGGAACTAGCTCTGTAGACTAGGCTGGTCTCGAACTCACAGAGATCTGCCTGCCTCTGCCTCCCGAGTGCTGGGATTAAAGGCGTGTGCCACCATCGCCCGGCTTGATTATTTTTTAAAAATAGTCCTGTTTGTAATTTAATAAGCTGCCACGAAAGTTCTTGCATAGTAGTTTTTCACTACCTTCAGGTCTTGGGGGATATGTTTGTGCTTCTTTCTCACAGTTTTTCTACTACTTGTACCACTTGGATTGGGGGCTAGACCAAGGGAAGAACATAGAACATGAAGAGTTAACTCAGGGATAGAAAAGTTGGCAAATGAACACATGAACAAGTGAATGCATGTATAGGTTATGGCCTACAATTCCTTTAAGACTAATCAAAGCAGTGTGCAACTTGATATACCATCCTTTGCTGACAGCCATGGGAGGTCTACCCCTTTGTGAACAGAAAGAAAGGAGGAGTGGATGGGGGGAAGGGCCTGATGTGGGGGAAAGAATGATAGGAGAAGAGGGCCAGGAAACTGCTGTTGGGGTGTAAAATAAATAAATTAATTAAATAAAAAACTAATCAAAGCAATCTGAAAAATGAATGGGTCTTTTTCAAACCCTAATTAAAAGCCCATTAATAATTTTCTTTGGTTAATATAGTCGTAAAACCTAGAAAAGTATTGGTTTCTTGATACTTTAGGAAATGTATATATTTTGTAAATCAATGTTCTTTCTTGTATACTTTTTAAATGTCTTTTTTTTGCACATGCCTTTCAAAAATATTGTATTCTTATTACACTCATTCATTTTGTGTCTGTTGGTATATTCGTTCTCTCTCTCTGTCTCTCTGTGTATGTATGTATGTGTGTGCGTGTGTGTGTATGTGTGTGTATGTTTCATGATGTATGCTCACATGCCAAAGACCACCTTTGCCAATTACAGGACAATTTTTAGGCCTATGTTTTCTCCTTCTACCAGGTGTGTTACAGGTATCAAATTCCAGTTGTCAAGCTTGACAGGAAACTTCTTTACCCACTAATCCGTCTTTCTGGCACACTATAAATAGATTTCATCTGAACTATTCTAAGTATTTGAACTTGGGACTCTTTTTGGTTGTGTGCTTGTTGTTGTGTAAGGCATGGCCTCTCTTTCTCCCTCAGGCTGTCCTAGAACTGAGTTTGTAGGCCAGGCTGGCCTCACTTGTGTTTCTCCTTTCTGCATCTGCCTAGTGCTGAGATTACAGGAATGTGTCACCACTGCCAGCACAATTATTTCCTTTTAATTATGTTTAATATACATTTTCTAGTTCATTTGCCTCTTTGGCTTAGCCTCCACATTGATAGTCCAAAATCATCGCCTTTGATTTCAGCATCATTTCTGTGTTACCCTGTAAATGTCACAGCTGCTTCCTCACAAATCAGGCTATGCCACTTTGCAGGCCTTCCCTTATGACTGAGGGCACTAGCAATTGTGCCTGTTAGAGGACACAGGCCTCCAGTAGGGCAGGAAATGTAACCTCAACCTCCCCTGTAGCATGAATAATAGCAATCCAGAGACAGATATTTTGGGTTAAACTTGGAGGTCAGAAAAGCAAAGCAGCTAAGTCATCAGAGAGCTCTTGCTTCTATGAAATTTTCAGACTGAAAGAGAGCGAGTTCCTCTCTCATCCTGCCTTATGTTTCTCGCTAGTGCTGGGATTAAAGGCATTCACCACCACCGTCCAGCTTCTATGACTAACTAGCGTGGCTGCTGGGATTAAATAAATGTGTGTGCCACCACTGCCTGGCCTGTATGACTGACTATTGTGACTGTTTTGCATTCTGTTCTTCAGGCAATTTTTATTTATTAAAATACAAATGAAATATCACTGCACTCCCCTCTCTGATACCCAGGTCCTACTTCTTATCAACACCCTACTGAATGTTAATATATGGTAACCTAGCCACATATAAGTGTACAAAAAAGCCACACATTACATTTAGATCACCCACCACCTACAAAAGCAAGGGATTTTCTTGGTTTCTCTGGATGGAAATACTTATTCTTTCTACCCCATTTGGGACCCCATTGTACTGGTGATACCATAATATCATAACCTACCTAATAAAGTGCTGTAGGAATTCCTACCACCAGTAGCCTTTAAGTTACCTGCCCACTTGGGCATGGCATTTTATACTATTTATGCCAATGTAAAGCACATGTCTGGCCTCTTTTCTGGCTGCGAGATTTGGTTGCTGTTCCCCGTTCCAGCAGAGGATTGTGATCTGTGAGTCTACTCCTAAATAAATAACCCTCTATTATACTCAATTCTGAGCCAGTGTGGGATTTCTTTTAAGTGTCCTTCTTCAATAGAGCTCTTCGTATGAGCAACTGAGGTCAGCTGCTTTCTGTCAAGACCTTAAAACACCTGGTGTTTTCTATTATAAACCCTGTCATTGTCACAACCATCAAGTACATGTATTGACTTCCTTATAGATATCTACAAACACATTTGCCAAAGACTGTGAACATTCCAATGACCTATGTACATCCTATCAACATAAAGCATATGAAATTACCCAAATAGAAATCAATATCTATGTCTTGTAAGAGCAATCCTTCAGAGCACACAGGCATCTCTACATATATTTAAGCTTTAAGATAAAAGGTAGTTTCTGAAATATGACCTACAATCAATAGCATTGCCAATTCAAACCAAATAATAAGATATGCACAATGTCAAAAAGCCACAATTAAGTGATACAAGGGGAGGCCAGCGGATATGATATTGTCTAAACACAACCTCCTTTTTCCCTCTAGCAATTGTTCTTGTAGAATCAGCATTAAGAGGTAAAACTAGATGTAAGCACAGAAATGTCATTATAAAACTCACCCTGCAAGCATTTCAAACATTTCTTGTTGTGAAAAGTCAAACGGATTAATATTTCAAACTGGAAGAAATTCTAAATTTAAAACCTCTGTGCTTCCCATTTAAATCTCATCTCCAGAGGTAGTTAAAACCACTAGTTGTTAGGTATTTGGTCACATAAAAATGTAGACTTGGAAAAACAAGGAAACTAAGAAATTAGCAAATAGTATCTTTAACAAAGCTGTATTTTTGAATGTGTAGCATTTATACTATTTTCCCACAGTTCTAGTTACAGTATATTTAGTGATAATTTAAAGTTAGCTGTTTCATGGAGAGAGAAATGATGCCATGTTTAATATGTACTTACTCCTCTTCCAGAGAACCTGAGTTCAGTACTTCCTGAGTACCCGTGTTCAGTTCCCAGCCTCTATGTCTGGTGGTTCACAACCACCAGTAACTCTCCCTCCAGCTCCAGGGTGTCTACCACCCACTTCTAGCCTATGCACTCCCATGAATATACATGGCAAACATGCATATGCACAAAGCAAAAATAAATCTTTAAAATATAGTGGGTTTTTCAGATAACTCTTCAACCTGGAGTCAGTATAATTTTGTAACTAGTGGCATAGTAATTTGGAGGTTATAGTGAAAAAAGAACAACAAAAAACTACAGGACTTCCATGTAAGTCCCCTAAAATTCCAGTGTCATTCAGTTTGCCCATCCTTCTAGCTTTTGGCGAGATGTACTTTTAATCGTTTACACCTGCACCATTTTGGATGCCTATGTTCAGGCTTTTAAATCTGCTTGTGTCCCAGAAGCAGCAATCTGAAAATGTGTTGCAGTTTATGTCATCTTAGAGTAGTCTTAAACTAATGATTGACTACTCTGTGAGGGAAGAGGATAGCCCAGCCCTTCTACTTTAGGCTGTTACAAATTCTGAAGTATGTTTTAGGCTATTACTGTGGAACTGGTCTCAGACTAGGAATGTGCCTACAACTGCCTCTTACATATCTTCTCCATTCCTGTTGTACTTCATCTGCCATTCCTGGGACTGCCCCTTTTAAATCAATTTTATAGAATATGTGAATTCTCCTCTTCAGATGAACCGCAAAAGAATGCAACCTAGAAAATAAGGTCCCTCTTACTGCTAATCGTAAGGGTATTATACTTCTTTTGGATGACCCTAAACACAAACAGGCACACACACACACACACACACACACACACACACACACACACACACACACTACAATGTTTCCCACACTCCCACACATGAATGCATACACACATGCACATATGTTACAATATTTCCCATGCATGCTTCAGGACTTTTACTAAGGCAACTAAGTTCTTCTTCCTGTTTCTGCAATCCCATTCCTGTATTGGGACACGCCATCCATTTAAAACTGTTTACTTAACAACCATACTACTTTCTCCTCGATACTTTTAAAATCTGATTCTCCATAGAAATTGTCTATAGTTTTACCTTGGTTAGTGTCATTTGTATATTTCCTGAGTACAGTAAGATATCTATGAAGCACAGAGATGACCCGAAATCTAAATGTCATCTTGCCTGTTTCTTGTCTAAATAGACTCAGGTTTTCTCTACAAATTTTAAATGTAAACGTTTTTCAGCAGAACTGTATTTTATATCGCAAGATTGTTATAGTACTTCTTATTCATTATAGTACTAGACATAGAAATTCCCCAGTTACTTTCCCTAAAAAGTTAGAAGAAATAGTTTTGAAAACTTTTAACATAAACAAATGATATATGTTTAAAGGGCTATGTATTTCCCTAATTTACAAATCATACATTATACACAATTATTCAAATCTCATATGGCACCCCATAGATATTTCAATGATTATGGTTTTATGCACAAATTCAAACATTAAATATAAGATTTCTACCTGTATTTATAAATGCTGGTGCATAAATAAATAATCTGTGAGACCCCATAAATAAGGAATAACATACTTTATTACTATAAAGAGTCCTGACTTCTAAATATTTCTTAAGGCATTTGTTTTATTCCTCACCCTAATTTTCAACCAAGAATCTCAGAAGTAGCAGCAATTTAATACTTTTGACCAAAGCAAAACATGGTATTTTCCTGAGTGAATTCATAGTACTTCAGTTGACTGGGTGTTAAACAAGCTAACTTTACTTATATACAGCTAAATAGAATACATCATGAATATGTGACATGATTAGCATATATTTGGGTTTGATTGAATTAGGCATTTAAACTTTATAGCACATTTAGTAACAATACACTATAAGTAGCAAGGAATAAATTATTGGAATAATAGGACATAGGTATATTGGTCAGGTTAGGTTTTGTAATAGTGTAATATTAAACTGATTAAATGAATTTTTAATTTCAACAAAATATTAGAACCCACAAGTGCTATAATGTGTAGGTATGATTACTATCAGAAACTATTGAGTTAACAAATTAGTAACATACTATTATAGAACCAAACAAGCTTGGGATATCTGTCTATTCATTACTTTAAAAAATTTCTAGTAAACTGGAAAAGAGAACATTTTCAACAAATGGTGCTGGACAAACTGGATGTCTACTTGCAAAAGAAACCAAATAGATTCATACTTTCTGCCCTTCTCAAAACTCAATTGCAAATGCTGCAAAGACCTCAACATAAAACCAGATACACTAAACCTGCCAGAAGAGAAAGTGGGGAAATAGCCTTGAACTCACTGATACATAAAAAGACTTTCTAAACAGAACACCATTAGCATAGCCACTAAGACCAACAATTAATAAATGGGATCACATGAAACTCAAAAGCTTCAGTATAGAATAAAGATGCCATAATTCAGACAAAGTGGCAGCCTACAAAATGAGAAATTGCTATCAACTCCACATCCACTATAAGGATAATATATAAAATACATAAATAACTCAAAAAACTAGATATCATGAAAACAAATCACTCCATTTAAAATGTGGTACAGATCTAAACAGAGAATTCTCAAAAGAGAAAACCCAAATAGATAGTACTTAAAGAAATGTTTAACATCTTTAGTGACTAGGGAAATGAAAGTCAGAAGTATTTTGAAATTTCATCTTACACTCACCAGGCTGGCTAAGATCAATCAAATAACAGTCCATGCTAGCTAAGATGTGGAGTAATGAGAACTCTCATCCATTGCTGGTGAGAGTGAAAACTTCCACAGTCACTATGGAAAACAGTCTGGCAGTTCCTCAGAAAGATTGTCATGAATCTTTCTCAAGATTCAGGTATACTCAGCATTACCCAAACAATGTTTCATCCAACCACAGAGACACTTGTTCAACCAGGTTCATTGTTGTTCTATTCATTGTAGTCATAAACTGGAAACAACCTAGATGTCCCTAAACAGATGAATAGATAAAATATGGTATATTTAAAAAGTGAATTTCCAAGGTAAATGGATGGAACTAGAAAAAAAAACCTGAATGAGGTAACTCAGATCCAGAAAGATAAATACAATATTCATTTGCTTACATGGAGATAAAAGCTGTTGAGTAAATGATAACCAACAGTCTATAGAACTGCAGAGCCCAGGGATAAAGTGAATGGAGAAGGTCAGTTAGATTTTCCTAGGAAAGGGAAATACAATAGGCAGTTATCAATGGATTCAGAGAAGAAATTAGAAAGAGAGAATCAGATGGAGAGTGGGAGGGAAGAGTGAGGTGAGGGAAGGAATACAGGGAAAGAGCTAAAATTAAGAACTGTTTGAAACATAGTATGAAAACTTAAGAGAGTAGAAACTTTCTAATATATATTCATATATGAGAGTGCTCTAATGAAATTGCCAAACAATGAAAGAGAAAGAGCCCACCAACTGGCTATCTCTTGTCACCAAATGAAGCTTTCAGCACAAGAATTGGGTTTCATCGAATTGAGTTGTTGGCTAATTTGGTTCCTGGGAAACCCACAAACAACGCAGGCTGTTTCAAAGACTATGGGTTGTTCTCCACAAACTGACAGGAAGACCCCATTGTTGAAGACAACACCTATACAAGGCATTGAACATGAGAAGTCGAGTTGGTGCCTGTAGAGAGCCTTCACCCTATGTTTTAGAACATAGGTACAGGAATGAACAAATGAACTCTGCACTCTGCAGAAGGAGAAATGCAAACACCAAACTATGCAATCCCTTTGATTTACAATGGTAGATATTCTTGCAACATATGCTAGTACATAACACTAGTGGGAGTAACCAACTAATATCTGATTTGATTTAAGGTCTATGAGATGTACTTCAGTCTTGACACTGCTTGGGTGATCAAAAACCTGAGACTAGATAGCCCAGGGACCTATGGTAAAACCAAATGATACTGTTCTAAAAAAAAAAAAACAATAATAGGACTTCTAATGACATTCTGCTATACTCATAGATCGATGTCTTATTATTCCATCATGAGAGAAATCTTTTCCTTCCATAGATGGGAAAAAATATAGAGACCCACAGTGAGATATTATACAGATTGAGGGATCTTGAAACACACAGCTATTAACTTAATGGCTCCATCAAATCTCTCTCCTCAAGTTCAGAGAACTCTACAGAAGAGGAGGCAGAAAGAGTGGAAGAGAAACATGGGATGGAGGATACCAAGAGAACAAGGCCCTTTAAATGAGCATGATCTAAGCATACATGATCTCACAGAGACTGAGTAGCATGCACAGGTCTGTACCAGGTCCTTCGATATATGTTATGACTTCCAGTTTAGTCCTGGATGTGCGATCCAGCAGGTCTCTGTTTCTTATGCCTTGTCTTGGGCATTTTCCTTTTTTTTTGTTTTTTCCAATTCTTATGTCTTCATTTTTGTTTTAGCTTATTTTATTTTTATCCCTTAGAAATCTGTTTTCTAACTAGAGACAGAAAAGGAGTGGATACAGATGGGAAGGGAGGTGGGGAGAAACTTGGAGAATTAAGAGTGAAAATTGTAATCTGGACATATTATGTGAAAAAATATTTTCAATAAAAGGAAAAGCACATAAATATTGCCTGAGTCAATCTTTCATGTCATATTCACCATGTGTAGCACGTTGTCTTTTTGCATACTTCACATCTATTCTCTCTGTATATCTCATAAGCAGATAAATACTGGATAATCAGAAAAGCATTCATGTAGAAGTGGTTTACATTAGTCATGAGGACAGTGATGTTTCTGGTCCTGTAAGTATTAGAAGCATTTGTATATGGACTATCAGATCCTTATTGTAGCTTATGATCTTCACTTATCCGTTTGACTGTGTTTTCTGCACCCTCGCACCCTGCTGTCTCCGTCCTATTGCCAACAAATAATTATTATTTTCTTAGCTTCCAAACCTACAAACCACCTTTGTAACTGAATATTTACCTTTGTTAACATCAGGTACTAGCACTGATAGTGGTTCATTCAATAAATATTATTGAATTAATCATATACTCTAAAGCACCTTTAGTACATTTTAATTTATTATACATTTATGTGCACCACATTAATAATGAACTTTAAGAAATTTGATGTTTTTATTTTACTTCATTTTGGACAGATAAATTTCTGATGTGAGTCTGTTTCAGCCTCAACAGGACAGACAAGGGTTGTGGCACCATGAAAATAATGTTTACCAGGAAAACAAGATTTTTAGATGCTAACTCCTCTTTCAAGTTGTCATGTTATCCCATCACTTAATTCTGAAAGGGTTTTATTTCAATGTTTACTGAAAGAAGAAAACAAATCCTTAATATTCTTACATATATTCCAATATTCGCTGTTCAGGCATTCTTTGCTTTCTTAATGAAGAGACCCTAGATTTATAATAGAATCACATATATATCTATTCCTACCAACATGCACATTCCACCTCACAAATTATCAATGAATCATATTTTTAAAATAAAATATCTGTGATGCCTATCTCTCTACTTACCTACCATCTATGTATATATGTATTTATGTATGCATGTATGTATCTATCATCTGTCTATACATCTATTCCCCAGTACTTTCTTGATTCTTCTCTAAATGATCACTAATTACAAGTTTCTGAATATCTGCATTCCAGCCACTCCAAACTTCTGTGTTACTGTGCACAACTGGTTGACTTGATTCTAGATGATGCTTTTTTATTATCCAAGATACTAAAAGCTTCTAGATGGTAAATATGTCTTTTTTCAGCTTAGCTAGTCTACTGAGAATTTACCAGACTGCCTGCATACAGAAAGTATAGATGCACATTTTTAGAAGAGATAGACATGTATGACTTGGTGAACCCATCATGACATGCATTTTTTTCATTCTCAAGGCAATATTCAGTATAATTATCAATTGCAATCTATCACCAGCCAAGTGAAGATTGTCCCTTCCCTATTCCTGTAAAGAAGGATCCATTACCTAGTCTTGTAGCTGCTTCTCAATATAATTTTTCCCATTCAAGTCATCTTCTAACTAAAGACTAGCTCTTCAAGAGTAGGATCTGAGTGAAAGATGGCTGAATTAAATAGAATAAGAATTCTTTAAATCCAACATTCCAATACAATAAAGTAAATAATAAAAATCCCAATTCACTCATGAGGGTGAATTACTTATGAATATGAATGGGAATAAAGAAGAAAGTGTAAAAGGAATTGGCAAAATATATTAGAATAAGTATCTTTAAGAATGGAGATGCAGTCTCTCTGTCTGCCCTTCCTCTGGAGAGGCAGCTTCTGCCTCTCTCTCCCTTCTCCCCCACTCCTCCACCCCTTCCTTCCTTGTCTTCTTTCCTTCCCCCTCCATAAGCCACTAAATAAACTCTATACCCACCCCCCCCAAATAATGGAGATGTCTGTACCTGACATAATTTATTTGTATGGACTAATGGTGACAATTAGATACTGTGCATTTAATAAAAAATCTTTTTTGAATCTAATTCTAAATAATGTAATCCAACTAAAGGAATTTTAGCTCAATTCCTTTCCTATGGTCCTAGAATATATGTGCAAAGCAATTCCAAATACTTCTTCAAGTGTTCTTAACCAGTTCTGTTTTTGTGAAGAGAACAGAAGTACTTTTTCAAATTCCACTTATGAATAAATTAGACATTTAAATAAATCTAGTACATCTTTGACATCTTCGAATTTGAAGTATCATATTCATTCTATTGCTCTTAGGAAAATAACAAATATCATTTACAAATAAATGTCATTTATCTTCAGAAAAATATCTTTAACACTTATAAATAACTTAAATACACCACAAAGTAGATTCTATGGAATATAAATAATCAATAAGGGGAAATAATGGCTAGGTGTTTTGTTATTATCTGCATCTTTAAATATGCTCCTTTAAGGTATAGCTGCAAGGGGAACGCCAAGTGGAGAAACACGAACGCAGAGTCCCCCCAGGAACATCACTGGAGAAGAGACCCAGCATTGGGAGAGCCAACATTGGGGAGAGACAGCGTTTGGTAGGCAAGGAGACCTAATCCGGTAAAAGAAGATCCATAGGGAGCATTTGGAAGAAGAGATGGGCCGACGTCAAGGCAAGAATTCGCCCAACAAGCTGAAAAGCAACATGAAGCTACCAGAAACAAGCGACCTCACAATGGGAGGACAAGAACCCCTTAATCAAGAGGAAGGAGAAAAGATTGACTTCATGAAAGTGATTGACACCCTTAAACAGCATGTAAAAAACGCCCTTATAGAAATGGATGAGAAATATAACAGAAAGTTTGAAGAATTGAATAAATCAGTGAATGATACCCTAGAAAACCAAGGAAAAACAATCAAACAGATAATGGAAACAGTTCAAGACCTGAAAACTGAAATGGAGGCAAAGAAGAAAACACAAACAGAGGGCCGTCTGGACATGGAAAATCTAGGTAAACGAATAGAGACTACAGAAACAAGCATAACCAGCAGAATACAAGAGATAGAAGAAAGACTCTCGGATTCTGAAGATACCATAGAGAAAATAAACACACTGATCAAAGAAAACAGCAAGTCCAACAAACTCTCATCACAAAACATTCAGGAAATATGGGACACAATAAAAAGACCAAACCTAAGAATAATAGGAGTAGAAGAAGGAGAAGAAGGGCAGCTCAATGGTCCAGAAAATCTATTTAATAAAATTATAGAAGAAAACTTTCCCAACCTAAGGAAAGATTTTCCTATGAAGGTGCAAGAAGCATACAGAACACCGAATAGGCTGGATCAAAAAAAAACATCCCCTCGCCATATAATTATCAAAACACACAGCATACAGAATAAGGAAAGAATATTAAGAGCTGCAAAGGAAAAAGGACAAATTACTTATAAAGGTAAACCTATCAGACTTACACCTGACTTCTCCATGGAAACCATGAAAGCCAGAAGGTCCTGGATAGATGTACTGCAGAAACTGAGAGACCATGGGTGCAAGCCCAGATAACTATACCCAGCCAAGCTTTCATTCACTATAAATGGAGAAAATAAAATTTTCCAGGATAAAAACAAATTTAAACAATACGCAGCCACAAATCCAGCCTTACAGAAAGTAATTGAAGGAAAATCACTAACCAAGGAGTCCAACAATGACCACAATAACTCAGACATCTAGAGACCCTTCACCAACACAAAACAAAGAAGGGAAACACACAAACTCTACGACTAAAAAAAATGACCGGAGTTAACAACCACTGGTCATTAATATCACTTAATGTCAATGGACTCAACTCACCTATAAAAAGGCACAGGCTAAGAGATTGGATAAGAAAACAGGATCCAACATTCTGCTGTTTACAAGAAACACACCTCAACCACAAAGACAGGCACCTACTCAGAGTAAAGTGCTGGGAAAAGGCCTATCAAGCAAATGGACCTAAGAAACAGGCAGGTATGGCCATACTAATCTCTAACAAAGTTGACTTTAAACTTAAATCAATCAGAAGAGATGGAGAGGGGCATTTTATACTCATAACAGGAACAGTTCATCAGGATGAAGTCTCAATCCTGAACATCTATGCCCCTAATATAAAAGCACCCACGTACATAAAAGAAACATTGCTAAAATTCAAGGCAGCCATCAAACCGCACACACTAATAGTAGGAGACTTCAACACTCCTCTCTCACCAATGGACAGGTCAATCAGACAGGAACCTAACAGAGAAATAAGAGAATTAGTGGAGGTAATGAATCAAATGGACTTAACAGACATCTATAGAACATTCCATCCAAATAGGAAAGAATATACCTTCTTCTCTGCAGCTCATGGAACCTTCTCGAAAATCGACCACATAGTCGGTAACAAAGCAAACATCCACAGTTACAAAAAAATATTAGTAACCACCTGTGTCTTATCAGATCACCATGGATTAAAGTTAGAATTCAACAATTATGCTACCCCCAGAAAGCATACAAAGTCATGGAAACTGAACAGTCAACTATTGAACCATAGCTGGATTAAGGAAGAAATAAAGAAAGAAATTAAAGTCTTCCTGGAATTCAATGAAAATAAAGAAACAACATACTCAAACTTATGGGACACTATGAAAGCAGTCCTAAGAGGAAAGTTCATAGCACTAAGTGCCCACTTAAAGAAAACAGAGAAAGCTCACATTGGAGACTTAACAGCCCACCTGAAAGCTCTAGAAAAAAAAGAAGCAGACTCACCTAGGAGGAGTAGAAGACTGGAAATAATCAAAATGAGGGCTGAAATCAACAAAATAGAAACACAGAAAACAATACAAAAAATCAATGAAACAAAAAGCTGGTTCCTGGAGAAAATCAACAAGATTGACAAACCACTATCCAAGCTAATCAAACGGCAGAGAGAGAATTTGCAAATTAATAAGATCAGAAATGAAAAGGGGGACATAACCACAGACACAGAAGAAATTCAGAGAATCATTAGATCTTACTACAAAAGCCTATATGCCACAAAATTGGAAAATGTAAAGGAAATGGATACTTTTTTAGATAAATATCATATACCAAAGTTAAATCAGGACCTGGTGAACAATCTAAATAGACCTGTTAGTCGCGAAGAATTAGAAGAGGTTATCAAAAACCTCCCTACCAAAAAAAGCCCAGGACCAGATGGTTTCAATGCGGAATTCTACCAGATCTTCCAAGAAGATCTAATACCTATACTCCTTAATGTATTCCACAAGATAGAAACAGAAGGGTCATTACCAAACTCCTTTTATGAAGCCACAATTACTCTGATACCAAAACCACTCAAAGACTCAACCAGGAAAGAGAACTACAGGCCAATCTCACTCATGAATATCGACGCAAAAATCCTCAACAAAATACTGGCAAATCGAATCCAAGAACACATCCGAAAAATTATCCATTATGATCAAGTAGGCTTCATTCCTGAGATGCAGGGCTGGTTCAACATACGAAAATCTATCAATGTAATCCAGCATATAAATAAACTGAAAGAAAAAAACCATATGATCATTTCATTAGATGCTGAAAAAGCATTTGACAAAATTCAACATCCATTTATGTTAAAAGTCTTGGAGAGATTAGGGATACAAGGGTCATACCTAAATATAATAAAAGCTATATACAGCAAGCCGACAGCTAACATCAAATTAAACGGAGAGAAACTCAAAGCCATCCCACTTAACTCAGGAACACGACAAGGCTGTCCACTCTCCCCATACCTCTTCAATATAGTGCTTGAAGTTCTAGCAATAGCAATAAGACAACATAATGGAATCAAGGGGATTCGAATTGGAAAGGAAGAAGTTAAACTTTCGTTATTTGCAGATGATATGATAGTGTACATAAGCGACCCCAAAAACTCCACCAAAGAACTCCTACAGCTGATAAACAGCTTTAGTAATGTGGCAGGATACAAGATCAACTCCAAAAAATCAGTCGCCCTCTTATACACAAAGGATATGGAAGCAGAGAGGGAAATCAGAGAAGCTTCACCATTCACAATAGCCAAAAACAGCATAAAATATCTTGGGGTAAATCTAACCAAGGAAGTGAAAGATCTATTTGACAAGAACTTTAAGGCATTGAAGAAAGAAATTGAAGAGGATACCAAAAAATGGATGGACCTCCCTTGCTCTTGGATTGGGAGGATCAACATAGTAAAAATGGCAATTCTACCAAAGGCTATTTATAGATTCAATGCAATCCCCATCAAGATCCCATCAAAATTCTTCACAGATCTGGAGAGGACAATAATCAACTTTATATGGAAAAACAAAAAACCCAGGATAGCCAAAACAATCCTATACAATAAAGGATCTTCTGGAGGCATTACCATCCCTGACTTCAAACTCTATTACAGAGCTACAGTAATGAAAACAGTGTGGTACTGGCATAAAAACAGAGAAGTCGACCAATGGAATCGTATAGAAGACCCGGATTTTATCCCACAAACCTATGAACACCTGATTTTCGATAAAGGAGCTAAAAGTATAAAATGGAAGAAAGAAAGCATCTTCAACAAATGGTGCTGGCACAACTGGATGTCATCTTGTAGAAGAATGAAAATAGACCCTTATCTATCACCGTGCACAAAACTCAAGTCCAAATGGATTAAAGACCTCAATATCAGCCCGAACACACTGAACCTGATAGAAGAGAAAGTGGGAAGTACCCTACAGGAGCTGGGCACAGGAGATCGCTTCCTATGTATAACCCCAGAAGCACAGACATTAAGGGCAACATTGAATAAATGGGACCTACTTAAACTGAGAAGCTTCTGTAAAGCAAAGGACATAGTCAATAAGACACAAAGGCAACCTACTGATTGGGAGAAGATCTTCACCAACCCCACAACAGACAAAGGTCTGATCTCCAAAATATATAAAGAACTCAAGAAACTAGACTTTAAAATGCTAATTAACCCAATTAAAAAATGGGGCACTGAACTGAACAGAGAATTCTCAGCAGAGGAAGTTCAAATGGCCAAAAGACACTTAAAGTCGTGCTCAACTTCCTTAGCAATCAGGGAAATGCAAATCAAAACAACTTTGAGATATCATCTTACACCTGTCAGAATGGCTAAAGTCAAAAACACCAAGGATAACCTTTGCTGGAGAGGCTGTGGAGGAACGGGTACCCTCATCCATTGCTGGTGGGAATGCCATCTTGTGCAACCACTGTGGAAGTCAGTGTTTCGGTTTCTCAGGAAATTCGGGATCAACTGACCCCTGGACCCAGCAATACCACTCTTGGGAATATACCCAAGAGATGCTCTATCATATGACAAAAGCATTTGTTCAACTATGTTCATAGCAGTATTATTTGTAATAGCCAGAACCTGGAAACAACCTAGATGCCCTTCAATGGAAGAATGGATGAAGAAAGTATGGAATATATACACGCTAGAGTACTACGCTGCGGTAAAAAACAATGACTTCTCGAATTTTGCAGGCAAATGGATGGAAATAGAAAACACTATCCTGAGTGAGGTGTCCCAGACCCAAACAGATGAACATGGGATATACTCGCTCATAATTGGTTTCTAGCCATAAATTAGGGCCACGGAGTCTACAATAGGTGAACCTAAAGAAGCTAAGTAAGAAGGTGAACCCAAGGAAAAACATATAGTTATCCTCTTGGCTAAGGGAAGTAGACCCAATTGCCGGGGAGAAAATTAGAATCTTGGGGGTGGGGTGGGATGGGGGTAAGGGGAGATGGGGAGAGAAAAGGTAGAAGGGAAGGAGGGGGGACTTGGGGAATCAGGAGAATTGGGATAAAGGAAAGGTGGATAGGGGAGCACGGAACCACAATTCTTAGTTAAGGGAACCACTTTAGGGTGAGCAAGAGATTTGACCCTAGAGGGGCTCCCAAGTGCCCAACATGAGGTTCCCAGTTAGTTCCTTGGGTAGCTGAGGATTGGGAACCTGAAATGACCCTATCCGAGAGCAATACTGACGAATATCTTGCATATCATCATAGAACCTTCATCTGGTGATGGATGGAGACAGAGACAGAAACCCACACTGGAGCACTGGACTGAGCTCCCAAGGTCCCAATGAGGAGCAGAAGGAGGGAGAACATGAGCAAAGAAGTCGGGACCACGAGGCGTGCACCCACCCACTGAGACAGTGGAGCTGATCTACTGGGAGCTCACCAAGGCCAGCTGGACTGTGACCGAAAAAGCATGGGATAAAACCGGACTCTCTGAACATGGCGAACAATGAGGGCTGATGAGACGCCAAGGACAATGGCACGGGGTTTTGATCCTACTTAATGTGCTGGCTTTGTGGAAGCCTAGCCAGTTTGGATGTTCACCTTCCTAGATATGGACGGAGGGGGGAGGACCTAGGACTTACCACAGGGCAGGGAACCTGGACTGCTCTGTGGACTGGAGAGGGAGGGGGAGAGGAGTGGGGGGAGGGGTAGAAGGGTGGGAGGAGGGGGAGAAGGGTGGGAGGAGGGGGAGGGAAATGGGAGGCTGGGAGGAGGTGGAAACTTGTTTTTTGTTTATGTTTTTTTTCTTCTTTTCTTAATAAAAAAATTATTAAAAAAAAGGTATAGCTGCAATTTTTGAAATGTGTAAGTCCTATGCAAATAAGTAACTATGGATATATTAAAGTTTAATATTATTTGCTATCTATTTTCAAATCCAATAAAAACATTTGATGCTAAATATTTTCTTTTTATTTGCCTAAAACATTGTAATTGTTTACTTTTAATACAGCCTAAGCTATTAGTGTCATTGTTTACTTTTACTGTTTCAACTTAAGTACAATCATTTAATGATGGCTTTTTTTTTTACCAGATGCATCATCAGAGAAATATTGGCATTTGTCCTGGTTTTCAAAGATTTTTTTGTTCAGAGTCATCCCCACCCACACTTCTGTACTCAGCTATGAGTCTCGGACTGCAAACTATATGTCCGACGTGCATACTAACTTCCTCTTAACTTGTGTATTTATGGAGGGATGAGCATAGTGACCCAGAAAGACTGGAGGAAGAAAAATAACTTATTCCCACTTGATTCAAAAGCCTCACTTATCCCACTTACTTCCTGCAGATCACCATGCCTGCTCACAGAACTTCAGGTTTTGTTCTTATCCACAGGGACTCTCCTTTTCAGTAAATTAGTTGATCCAGCTTGAGTTTATTTTTTATTATTTACGGAATCAGCTTCACTGTGCCCCTGACATTGAAATATTAGTACCCACTCTCTGACAGAAGACTGTGACTCCATTATATGGGATCCTTCCTACTTACAGAGACTTATGCTAACTAGCCAGGGAGCACCCCAATGTCTATAAGTTTGAGCTGCAATCCTAAAAAGCATTTCCTCTTAGTTTTCTAGTCTGGGTAGTTTTAGTAGTTTTCCTTTCTTGGCTGGGCCAAAGGCACTGTAGCTTACTTGTGCAGTTACTATTTCTCAGCAACCCTCGGTTTTCATTACTTACATAACAATCCTTTGTCTTAAATTATTGTCAGTCAAAATAGCTTAAGTGGTTTCTCCCTGTTTACTTGATTCTAAGCATACACTCTTCCAAAGCCCTAAAATTTTATGTAGCACAATGGAAACAGAATAGATATGTTTTATTATGTTTATTTATGGGTCTGCTTTAAGAGGATAAGTAAAAGTTTACAATTTTTTTTCAAATGTTACTTAATATATTACAGTATTATTTCATACTATTTTCCTAATATAAACATACTGGGGTTCTAATTAGTACCATACAGATATTTAAGCATCTGCATATCTACTTGTAAAAAAATCCTATCTCTAGACTTATCCCTATGTTTTAAAGAAAACAAAGACTTTTGTGCCACCCATAAAAATTGAATGGAATCTTGTGATATAGTTATTTTTCAAAAGCAATATGGATAATAAAAATAAAATGAGATCAGTAACAATTGGCATAATACATACATTATGCACATCAAATAGCCAGTGCGTTTAAAATCCTGCACAATTGTTTCCTACACAACAAAAAAGGAAGCAGAAGCCTAAACTAGACAAAAAAAGAAAGTATATTTGCAGTTTTTAAACATCTGTGCTTCTAAGG
Organism: Microtus oregoni; assembly: GCF_018167655.1. Lineage (NCBI taxonomy): Eukaryota > Metazoa > Chordata > Mammalia > Rodentia > Cricetidae > Microtus > Microtus oregoni. The sequence continues at coordinate 8,165 of NW_024544179.1, read as the reverse complement.
TGTACCCTGAAGGCTTTTTCTTACTGGTTGAGTTTTCTGCATTATGTACCATATATGTTTCCAGCTTAAATTCATTAGTGAGCCTGCTTTTGGAACAAGATGATTGACTGCTACCACTAGCACATAAATTAATTGAGTCTTTTCTGACGTGAACCTATTCTCCCTTTTACAGTCGCACAAATTAAAGAACCAAGACAAAGATGAAACTATCAGACAGGGTGATTCTTCTTAGAAAGTTGTTCTTATATTTCCCATACCATGCTGGAAATTTGATCTCAAAAATCCATTTCAGTCAGTGAATGGTATATCTACAACTTATTTATCAAATGTACAATACACTTCAAACTAAATTTTCTGTTATGGTCATTTCTTGTGTGGACACAGTAATTGCCTCTTCTTTGTACATTCTCTAAGCATAGTTATCGAGTCTGCCTTGAACTATGTTAATACCGTTCTTTTCTTTAGCAACAGAAAGTTCCTTTCAAAATCAACATTCTATTTTAATATTTACTACCAGATTATTGCAAGCTAAATGTTAGAAAACAGCTTCCATTGTATCTTAAATTGATGCTCTTAAATTTTCCCCATATTCACAGTATTTATAACACTAACACTACTTAGCTGTTGGTGCTGCTCTACTCAGGGACTTCAAATGAACTCAGCATATCCGAAGAAGAAGGAAAAAAGAAGAATACATTGGCTATTCTTATGCTAGGGAAAATATATTTTCAAGCTTAGGAGTTGTCCTAAATTTAAATAATAGGGCCTAAAAAGAGAAGGCAGTAGAAGGGACAAAGGATCAAGGAAAGTCAAATCAGCCAATATCTACTGCTGAAGCCAACAAAACATGCTTTTACATTTCTGAATATATGTCCAATTGTTATTTTAATTAATCAACACTAAACAAACTCCTAGAGCCATTGCACGGTGATTATAATAAACGACTCTCAACTGTGAGTCCTGGAACCTTTTTCCTCCTTGTCAGTTGCATCTGAATCACACAAAGCTTTCTCTGCTTAGTATTGTTCCACACCGCTAACCATAACTCAGTGGGCTTTCCCCAGGTTTCTGTAATAAAAATTCTGCTAGCACTAAGTTTACTGGACATTTTCCTAACTGTTATCTAGTCTTGTTAGTGGTATCTGTAGTTATTTTCCCAGGAATTGGTCCTTACCCTGAAAACATCTGTACCAACTTCTTAACCCCTTTGGTTTTAGAGATCCACCAGTCTTGAGAACACTGATTTTATATGCAGTTTGGATGTCCTATACACACAACTACTGCTTTTCTTTGACAACTATGTGAAAGATAGTTAAAAGTGCCATTTTTGCTACACTGCTGTTCCTATGCCTGGACCAGCCTTGGCACCAGACAGACCAAGGGAAGCAAAATTTTATGAAGCCACAAATATATAAATAGACCTTAGAACAAAATTGCTCCTTTTCTCACATCCCATCCCTTGAACTAAACCTTGGCTCTCATCTTTGCCCTCATATGTAGTCATGTAACTTTACACCTCATGCTTGACAAACTCATACTTGTAAGACTAGAGAACTTAGTTGATGCCTGTAGAAGGAACTGATGTAAACAGGGCAGAGACCTTGTCTGTCTTGTTCAAGGCTTTACAGCATTTAGTGGTTCTCTGTTCAGCCACCTGCAGAAGGTCAAACTGCTACTCATAGACTCATGTGTATGTGTTCCCCAGCTGGAAATGATGTTTGGGAAGATTGTAGAATCTCTTGGCGGTGGAGCTTTGCTGGAAGAAGCACATCAGAGGGGGACAGGTTTTGAGGTTTTATAGGCTAGCCTCTTTCCATGTTCTCTCTGCTTCCGGACAATCAATGCAGGGCAGTGAGCCAGCCTCATATGCCTGTTCTCATGCCTTACCTACCGTGATGGACTGTGTCTCCTCTGAGACTATAAGCATTATAAATTCTTCATCCTTTACATTGCTGTGGTAATAGCAAAAGAAAAGAGACTAACCCATTCAAATGTAATGTCTTAATTGTAACAGTTGTGCTTCTGTTGTACAGCCTTATCAAAGATGTTCAAAATCTAATATAAATCTTGAACTCAACGCCCATGGCCTATGGCTGTCTATTGTTTTGAGTACCTGGAGGATGATATGTAATGGTAAACAATTGTTTAGTGCTTTCATTCCTCATTCAGTGTTCCCTAATCCATAGTCTTTGTGTTTAACTCCTGAGATCCTATCTCAGTAGTTGCAGACTAGCCTGATTTCCTAGTGATCTTGAAAGCTCTTACAACCAATAATTGTACCTTCTGTTTCCTTACCATTAATTTACTATTTGAACATAGACTGCACTAGTCCTTGTATGTAGTAACAAGAGTTAATAAAAAAAAACCTTTATTCTATGTACTGCAGGTATGGGGAGAGAAACATGGCTGAAATGTGATAGAAGATTCTTCATTACAGAAGTCAGCAAGGGGTACAGTAAAATGATGAAGCTGAAAAGACTCTCTTTGAGGGTTCAACATTACAAAAGCATATTAATGGAGCACAAGTCCAGTGGTAATTCTAGACAATTTCAGGGTACCAATTGGTAATTAGGTAGACATAAAACCAAGGGGATTCATCTAGTGACGGTTAAGTGTCAGAAAAATAGATAATTTACCAATTAGTTAAACACATGAATTAAATAAATATGAATCTCAACACCTATCTTTTATTGAACCATTCCTATAATTAATATTGCATGCCATTTAACAGTCCATCGAAATGATTGAGAAATGTGATGATATTCCCTTGATAGTTATGGAATGTGACAGAAAATTGAATTACCTTCACAAAGTTTGAAAACCCCCAAAATATAGCCAGAATTTGAAACAGAACTATTTGATATTTCACTTTTCTCAGTTATCTTCATTCTACACAGCTATAAACTTATTCAATGCACCTTGAAAACCACATTTCAGACATTTGTTATCTTTAGACTATTGCCATTAAACATGCTAGCTATCAACTATCATTACAAAATTTTTCTTGGCCTGGGGGTAGGATGTGCCATTGGAGAACTTAGAGGGAGAAGAGGAGGAATGGAAAAAAACGCAAATAGATTCTTTTTTTAATTTTTTATTGAGAAAAAGAAAAAAAAAGTTTCTGCCTCCTCCCAGTTTCCCATTTCCCTCCCCCTCCTCCCACCCTTAAATAAAGCAAGTTATAAAAAATAATATCCTTTTTTTTCATTGATTTATTACTCCAAGTTCAGAAATACAAGAACTGTGAAATGTTCAGTGAATACCTCAAAAAGGAGAGCAGATACTTATTTCTATTGCTTTTGAGATAGCGACAGTTTCCTCTTTGGCAAGGACAAATTCTATTAACTGCCCCTAAACTTCAGTTTTCCTTTAGTATTTCAGTGCACACTTATTAAGTGTGTCTGTATTCATACATGAATATCTATGAAGTGCTAGAGAGCTGTATGCTGAAGGGAAAGGCAGTCATCTACCCCCACCCCGTTACTTGACTAGTGAGGGTACTAAGCTAGTGCCACTCACACCTTCATTTACTAAATATTACTTCTTGATAATAATGATAATCTGCTGAGAGTCATGCAGTCATAAAGAGAGAATACCTTCTACAGCTTAAGATGTGATATTCTCATTAACTGAACAAACTAGAATGAATTTAAGAACAGTGATCGGGGAAAGGTATTTTGCATCATTGCAATATAAATGAAAAATATTGGATCCCTGTGGTGTAACCTTTGATGTTGATTAGAGGTTTCAGGCTGCTTCCTATGACTAAATGCAAAATATAAAACTACTAAAGAGGATATAAGTACATTTATGATACTGCATGTCAGTACTAGTAATTGCAGAACCTAAGACTTTCAAAATGAACTAGAAAAAACAGCAATCATTATTATTATTTCAATATTATGCCTCCCGATTGACAATGACTATGAAGAAAATAAATAAATGAATTTTGGGATGATTCAGGAGATAAATTAATCATGATTTTACTAAAACTCATTGAAATTATATTAAATAAATCAACCAGATAATTTTTCCAATTTATGTAAAAGTCAAAAGTTATTAATTAAAATGAAAAAGCTTTGTTAAATAAAAAAAACCCTGCAATGTGTTGAAATGTCTTTGTTAGGGAATAAAAGAAAAATCTGTCACTGAAACACTTTTTCCAATACATCACATAAAATGAGAAAATAAAAGTTGAAGGCCTAGAATAAAATATTCTAATATTTCTTAAAAATATTAATGCCTACCTAGTAATCATATTTGTTTCTCTTAGGTAATTAATTTTACTTATAATAGTATATGCACACATAGAAATAAAGATTCATAATCAGGCTGGTGGTGACACATGCCTTTAATCTCAGCACTCAGGAGGCAGAGGCAGGTGGATCTCTGTGAGTTCAAGGCCAGCCTGGACTACCAAGAGTGTGTTTCAGGACAGGTCCCAAAGCTACACAGGGAATCTGTGCTTCAAACAAACAAACTAACTAACAAACAACAAAACTCCCCAAAAGAAATAGACTCTCTCACACACACATACAAAATATAGACTTCAGAAATATATATCTCACAGTAAAACTCACATTATTTTTACGTGTAATTTGGTTTGTAAACAAATAATGAAATTCACAACAGAATAAATATGCAATGAAAACAAATTTAACAATCACACAAAATAGGCTATCAACACACAGCTATCTACTCTATATAATATATACACACACACCCACATATATATATGAACTTTTATACATAACATATATAAAATGCATCTTCAATCCCAAATAGCAGTTTACTAGTTTAAAAATATGTAGTTTATGTAGTTTAGTAGTTCTAGTTCATTAAGTTAGTATTACTTTTAAAACATCCTAAAATAATTTTCAATTTTTAATACCTCCAATGAAAAATTTCATTTCACAGAATGAATCATAAAGCAAGGATATTCATCCACATACAGTTTTATTTACCAAACTGAATGTTCTCATTTTTGATAAGGCAAAGTAAATGGGAGAAAATGTTTTTGTGACACATGTATCATGAAATATTTGCACATCTATGCACATCCCAAAAGTGTTAATATCCTTTGACATAATAATGTGAATCTGTGGACAGTGCCAGATGCAATGCGAACAAAATAGTTTTCAGTTGGGTTATTTAGTGTAAAAAAGAAATAAAAATAGTCTAACCTTAGGATACTTAAATGAATCCTAGTACAGAGTTCTGATAAGATGTTATGTAACCATGAAGAGCGAGGCAATAATCTCCTCAAGGCATTTACATGATGAATAAAGGGCAAAACACTGCTATTATAATCTTATAAATAAACAAATCATAAGGTAACAAAGAGAGATTTAAATTTCAGAGAAGGTGACTTAGTGAAATATGCCAACTTGTTAATGACCACCTGAGATGTATTCTAACCAACTAATCATTTCTGTCAAGGTTGGCAACACAAACATATTATTTTTTAGAGAGAGAAAGCCACAATGTCAATAAATTCCACTTCTAGCCTAAGCATATATGGCTTTCTTTTTCTTCACAGCTGTAAACTTGCAATTTTCTCAGAATCCTATCTATAGAAAAAGACATATTTTAAACTCCTTGAAGCTATGGTTTAAGTTTATCAAATTATAATCCCTTGGATGACATCCCAAAGCCACCTTAGAAGGCCATCCATTGAAAAGGGAGATAGAGGCAAACAAACAGACATCGAGAAAGATCAACTATCAGTAATCCTTTGAGATACAACTTCAGAGATGAATTGATATGTATGGCTACAGTTAAGCCACTTAAATTAGGTTCTTGATTGAGAAGGCGCACCCATGAACTTGTACAGATCTTATTCTTCCTCTGAATGCCTATTTCTAATAAACTGAGTGTGGACCTGCTTCACAGGATATGTCCTGAAATTACCTTTTCTAGCAAAGTCAAGAATTCTGGCTTTACTCCTTGGACTTCTGGTAGCAGTTCTAAGCTGTGCCTACTATTGCACTGCTGCTGACAATTTGAGCCATTGCAAGAATTAGTCTCCCTGTATTTAATACCATTTTCACAAGAAATAAAGCTTATCAATGTATTCTAGCTATACATATGAAATTCACAAGTGAGTGTGGTTTGTCTGTGTGTCTCTATATGCTTCTACACTAGGTTCTGTGTCTATGTGTCTCTATGTGCTTCTACACTAGGTTCTGTGTCTGTGTGTCTCTACGTGCTTCTACACAAGGTTCTGTGTCTATGTGTGTCTACGTGCTTCTACACTATGTTCTGTGTCTCTGTGTCTCTATGTGCTTCTACACTAGGTTCTGTGTCTCTGTGTCTCTATGTGCTTCTACACTAGGTTCTGTGTCTCTGTGTCTCTATGTGATACTTCTACACTATGTTCTGTGTCTGTGTTTCTCTATATGCTTCTACACTGTGTTCTGTGTCTCTGTGTCTACATGTGCTTCTACACTAGGTTCTGTGTCTCTGTGTCTCTATATGCTTCTACACTATGTTCTGTGTCTCTGTGTCTCTATATGCTTCTACACTATGTTCTGTGTCTGTGTGTCTCTATATGCTTCTACACTAGGTTCTGTGTCTGTGTGTCTCTATAAGCTTCTACACTATGTTCTGTGTCTGTGTGTCTATATATGCTTCTACACTATGTTCTGTGTCTCTGTGTCTCTATGTGCTTCTACACTAGGTTCTGTGTCTGTGTGTCTCTATGTGCTTCTACACTAGGTTCTGTGTCTCTGTGTCTCTATGTGCTTCTACACTAGGTTCTGTGTCTCTGTGTCTCTACGTGCTTCTATGCTAGGTTCTGTGTCTCTGTGTCTCTACGTGCTTCTACGCTAGGTTCTGTGTCTCTGTGTCTCTACATGCTTCTACACTAGGTTCTGTGTGTCATTGTCCAGGGGAGTGGATGATGCTGAATGTGTACATGGGTGTGGCAGCTAGAGGTCAATGTCTGTCATCTTCTTTATGCTCCCTCCATCTCTACTTTAAGTTTTGAATGCGTTATTGAACCTGAAATTTACTGATTTGGCTGCTCTGGTTACTTAGCAAACCCGAGGGATCCTACTGTCTGAGCCTCCCAAAAGAATTGCTAGGGCAGGTGTGTGCCCTATTACATCTGCCTACTTCTTTTTCTAACAAGGGTGGGAAGAAATTACTGAGGTGCTAATGCTTGTGTGCCAAGCAAGCACATTGATAACTGGGTCATCTCCCCAAGTCTTTGATGTTTTTGATACGTGCAGTGGTCTCTGCACATTATCTACTCTTGTTGATTCCATGGGCGTAAGTGATCTTCCCACTTCATCTGAACAAGTGAATGAACACACTTCTAAGCCAAGGTCCAGTCACGCTTTTGACTGTAAACTGTGTACTCACTTTGCTTTGGATTGAAACCGATTTACTCTTGAGACCAAACTAGCCCTCAGTTTCTGTATACTAGATATTTGTTTTAAAATGTCGAGCACCATTTTCTCCCAAACTACATTTTTCTGTGCTTAAGTTATATCCCACTTGCTAGAATAAGAGGGCCAGTTAGGTGTTCCATGTTCCTAGTCAGACAGGAATAACAAGAATCTTAATCACTGTTCTTGTTTTCTTCTTTTTTCTTATTTAATAAATACAAATTAACAAATTTATATTTATTAATAATAAAATTAATAAATAAGAACAGAGAAGGAAAACATCTCTTTAATTATCATATTCTCAAAAGCACTTTAACCAATTTTATGATATTTAATTCTTCTAATTGCATTTTATTATTCAGTATATTTAATATACATGCAACACAATTAGACTAGGAACCATTATTAAATTTCAAGAATACAGATATCATAAAAATTTTACATGTTAGATTACTGATATTTCAATTATTTTATAGTAAGTTTTTGTGCATCCTTTGTCCATATATAATTTAGAGCATTTACTTTGTGGAACTAGATTGGTTTTTGAAAAATTAAATCAAAATTGAATACTGAAAATAAAAAAAAATCTTAATCACAGATTATTTCAAAGTCTGATATCTTCACTTTATTTATATTACAGAGTGAGGCACTGAGCCAGATCTGAGTCTACAGACAATCTTCAAGGATCAGGGAAGAAGGTCCAGTCAATAAACAAGAATGCCAGACAAACGTGTGTTTCTGAGAGAAGGAAACAGTGAAAGAAGCAGCATGGCC